>NC_140989.1:88664016-88939842 GCF_052327205.1 Somniosus microcephalus | reverse complement strand
CACGTCACTCAACGCTAATGAGCGGTAGGATTGGTCAACCGCTAATGAACGGATTTTTTTCCGTTTTTTGAATGTTTTTTGTCTTCTGTCTGAACAATTTTTGTCTGACCAAGAAGTAAATACACCTAGTAGACTCCCTAATCATAAGCTTTCTTTTCATATAACATATGTGTAGGTACACTCTATAACTTTTTAGTGGTGCCCGGACAGACAGACAGACAGAACAATCCTTTTATGTATATACTAGCTGGAGTGCCCGGCATTGCCGAGGCTTTTTTGAGGGCATGTTGTTGTTGGAAGAGAGAGAGAGAGCGACTGGGGGGAAGAGAGAGAGAGAGCGACTGGGGGGGAGAGAGAAAGCGACTGGGGGGAAGAGAGAGAGCGACTGGGGGGAAGAGAGAGAGCGACTGGGGGGAAGAGAGAGAGCGACTGGGGGGAAGAGAGAGAGGGACTGGGGGGAAGAGAGAGAGGGACTGGGGGGGAAGAGAGAGAGCGACTGGGGGGAAGAGAGAGAGCGACTGGGGGAAAGCGAGAGAGGGACTGGGGGGAAGAGAGAGAGGGACTGGGGGGGGAAGAGAGAGAGCGACTGGGGGGAAGAGAGAGCGACTGGGGGGAAGAGAGAGCGACTGGGGGGGTAGAGAGAGAGTGACTGGGGGGGAAGAGAGAGAGCGACTGGGGGGGGAAGAGAGAGAGCGACTGGGGGGGAAGAGAGAGAGCGACTGGGGGGGAAGAGAGAGAGCGACTGGGGGGGAAGAGAGAGAGCAACTGGGGGGGGAAGAGAGAGAGCGACTGGGGGGAAGAGAGGGAGCGACAGGGGGGAAGAGAGAGAGCGACTGGGGGAAGAGAGAGAGCGACTGGGGGGAAGAGAGAGAGCGACTGGGGGGGAAGAGAGAGAGCGACTGGGGGGGAAGAGAGAGAGCGACTGGGGGGGAAGAGAGAGAGCGACTGGGGGGGAAGAAAGAGAGCGACTGGGGGAAGAGAGAGCGTGACGGGGAAGGGGGGAAGGGTAGGGGAAGGGGGGGAAGGGGGGGAAAGGGGGAGAAGGGGAGAAAGGGGGGAAGGGGGGGAAGGGAAGGGGGTAACGGGGGAAGGGGGGAAGGAAGGGGGGTAGGGGGGAAAGAGGGGGAAAGGGGGTGGGGGTAAAGGGGGATGGGGAAAGGGGGGAAGGGGAGGGGTGGAATGGGGGGGAAGGGAGGGAAGGGGGAAAGGGGAGGGAAGGGGGGAAAGGGGAGGGAAGGGGGAAAGGGGAGGGGGGACAGGGAGGGGAGGGGGACAGGGGAGGGGGGAAGCGGGGAAAGGGGAGGGGAGGGGAGGGGGGAAAGGGGAGGGGGGGAATGGGGGAGGGGGCTGAAAGGGGAGGGGGGCAAAGGGGAGGGGAGGGGGGATAGGGAGGGGAGGGGAGGGGAAAGGGGAGGGGAGGGGAGGGGGGAGGAGGGGGAGGGGGGAGGAGTGGGGGAGGGGAGGGGGGAGGAAGGGGGGAGGAAGGGAGGGGGAGGGGGAGGGGAGGGGGAGGAAGGGGAGGGGGAGAGGGAGGGTGGGGGAGGGGGAAGGGAAGGGGAGGGGGGAGAGGGAGAGGGAGGGGGAGGGGAGGGGGAGAGAGGGAGAGGGGTTAGAGGGAGGGGAGGGGGAGAGGGGGAGGGGAGGGGGAGAGGCAGGTAGAGGGAGGGGAGGGGGAGAGGGGGTGGGGAGGGGGAGAGGGGGGGAGAGGAGGGGAGGGGTCGGGGGAAGGAGGGGTGGCAAAAGGGAGGGGGGAGCCAGCAGACCCTGTCCCCTCTGCCGGCGATGGCTCCGCTGAGCTCCGTGCCGCCCCACGCACTGACATGCCGAGCGCAGCGCCCCGGTCAGCCCGAGCCCCGCCCTCCTGAGGCGGCTTGAGATGGCCGATTGCGGCTGGCTGGGCCCGGTTGCCTTGGTAGCCCTCCTCCCCTCTCCGCCTCCCGATCTCCGGGACCGGGCCTGGGCCTGAGCGGCTTGAGACGGCCGATTGCGGCTGGTTGAGCCCGGTTGCCGGGGCAACCCGCCCCTCCCCTCCCCCTCCCCTCCCGAGCCCCGCCCCCCCCCGAATGAAGCGCGAGGAGCTTGCAGTGAGCCAGCCAGCCTTTACCAAGATGGCTGGCCGCTGGTTCGGAAATCGGGCCCAGCGGGGGGGTGGGGGGTGAGGGGTGGGAGGAGCTTGCCACAAAACAATTGCCTAGGGTCCAGCATGGCTGGCAACAAACGCCCAGGCTTCGAGGCCTACCTGCAAAAACGGGGAAAGGTAGGAAAGCTAATGAAATTAGATAAAAGATTTAGAAAGTAATTAACTTTTTTTTAAAACAATATGTGTTTTAAAAGCAACTTTTTTTTTAAGACGCAGAAAGCGGGAAAAAGAAATGAAAAGTTTGGAATCAAGATGGCAGCGACTCACCTCGGTTCAGAATGATAAGGCCCGCCCACACACGCACCGCTTGGTCAATCGTCCTGTCACCGAAGCGTAGGATTGGTCAATCGTCCTGTCACTCGACTCTTGGACGGCCCAACTGCACGCTGCGACGACCCCGCCCCCGCCATGCAGCGATTGGTCGACCGTCGGGTTGCTCGACCGTATGATTGGTCGACCTTAATTTCACTCTATGCTAATGAGCGGATAATGAGATGCTAATGAGCGGAATTTTGAACGATTTTTGGATACCGCGGGCGCAATTTTTGTCCGGCCGAAACGTAAATATGCTTATGACCGTTCCGGAATCGTAAGCTTTCTTTTGATGTAACGCACATGTAGGTACGCTCTATAACTTTAGAGTGTATAGCCGGACAGACACACTGAAGGACAGACAGACAGACAGACAGACAGACAGACAGATCTATCCTTTTATATATATAGATATAGATAGATTTGTTTATATAGCCACTCGTAGGTATATGCATGTGTGCACGTTTCTATGTATGTGTGTCCTCAAGCGAACCGAACAAAGCACCTTGGATTGTCCTGTACCCACCAATTAATGACTGTTTGAGGCCTCCAATAGTCTATCTGTGCATTAGGCTGTGGGGATGTTGAATATCATTAATAAGGCATTTTTGGTTTGTTCATTAGCAAGTCTTTATCTGTGTATATTTGCTTTTACTCTTATCGTGCAATGCAGGTAATGCTTAAATTCACTGGGCTGGATTTTTACTTGACGTTGTTGTTATGCGAGTACTGTTTTATCCATGATTTTACTGGTAAAGGAACTTGTTAGTTAATGTGCTGGTTTTCTGTAAAGCAGTGCAGTAGGTCTTATGCTACAGTTGCACAATTTGTATGTTAATTCAGTTCTGGCAGCTGATGCCAATGTCACCATTGTTTGCATTGCAGCACAAAGCAGTGGCAGGGGATGCGAATGGTAAATTGCAGCAACATCACTGGGACTCAGATTTTTTAGACCAGGTTCTATTTTTGAAAGCAAGAAAATGTAGATGCTGGAAATCAAACAAAGACAGAAAATACTGGAATTGGTCAGACATTCAATAATTAAGCAGAAAGAGAGGCCGGGATTTTGCCGGCGCTCAGAGTACGGCTTCGGAGGTGGGTCCGCTGTCAAAATCTAAAAGATTAACAGTGGGGTGGTATCCCACTCTGAACCCACCTCCTTGTAAGTTTCCAAAGTGCCAAGGTCTGTCTTCACTTCACAGACCCGACACCAAGCGGCGGGCCAGCAACTTACATCATTAAGAGGTAGCTTAAAGGAATTTAAGAAGAATTTTACCAGGTACTTAGCATTTTTCCACCTTTTTCAGGAGGTTCCTGTCGCTCGGGCATCATGTCAGGTAAGTACATTGTGCTCTCAATGACTCTCCATTGCTGTGAATAGGTGACAGCTGCAAAGGTGGTATGAATGCTGTCATTTCACAGCTGTTCACTTTCCAATGTCAGAAGCTGAAGGCTTCAGGGTTTGGATGACACTTTTGAGCTGTATGCAGTTTGGAAGTCTTTGTAGTAAACTTTCTATCCACTGTCACCTCCTAGGAGCAACCTCTCTCACCATTGACAGATCGCTTCTGTCATCTCAACTTCAGCTGCCATCTACTCCAGCATCATCAGTACCCTTCAAAAAATGTCACCTTGGTCCTCAGAATCCCACCTCAATCAGCCCCAACACCAACATCACCAGGCACACCAGCAGCACCAACAACAACACCAACCTGTTCCGCAATCACCTGATGCTGCACAGGACACAGGGCATGAGCACTCATCTACATTGCTGCCCGGGAGGCCAGGGATGGCATCACCATGGCCAGATTTACTTCATTTGATGCTGTAATGATGCGCCAGGTTGGCACCACCCCACACCAGCACCATAAAACATCCCTACAAAGTCTGAGCCATTCCTTTCACTCTCATCGCCATTGCAGGTGGGAGGGAGAGGTGGGACATTATGTCTCACCATTCACTGGAACTCACCAAGACACTTCCAAAGGTGCACACAAACCTGTCCAAGAAGGCAAAGGCCACGAAATTCGGCTCCTTTGCACCTGCCATTAGCGCCTCCAGGGGACGCTAATGGGAGGCAAAAGGCTTATTGCTCAGGCAGGGGGCGCCTCCTGAGGGGTGCTACTGAGGTGCTAGCCGATAGCGCCACGCAACCATTGGTAGCGACCCGGGCCGCTGCGCCGCCACCGATGATGTCGTCGCCATGCACCGCAACCCCTTACTGCTCCACGGCAGAAATTCAGCTGCGTCTCACGAGGCTGTCGCAGACGGTGTCAGCACCAGCCTTGCTGGACGCAAGCAAGGCCGACCTCCGCTCATGGAACGCTAATTAAAGGGAGGTGTGGCCACGACCCGCGTTGCATTTTATTTTTATTTTCCGACCTCCAGGTTGGCCCTCCATGGCGGCAGTTGCCGTGATCCATGCCTGCCATCGTGCAGCCCAGCACCGCGTCTCAGTGCCGGGCTACAGCCACGGCACCACGCCACCCTGGTGGGCTAGTGTGGGCCATCGGAGGCGCTGCAGAGCTCGCAGCACCGCTCCCCTTTAAGGGAAGGGGAGGGACGCTGAAATGCGTAGCACAGCGCTATCGCGCTTTGCGCCCCGACACCGCCCCGAGAGGAAGTGGAGCGCCTGACATAACGCTCCGCTTCCTCAACGGGGCGGTAAGCCGAATTTAGCGGCCAGGGCGGTACCTCCACGCCAGGCGCTAAACCTCCGGCGATAATTTGGTTACCGCTTCCAACCGAATTTCGTCCCCAAGTGTTGAAAATAAAGATTTCAATGTTTGACAAGACATTAACAGAAACTTTACATGAACATTGACTATAGACCCAAGTGCCTACCCTTGTGTGTTGTTAGTTGGTATGATTGGACAAGGATGAGGGTGAGTGTGAGGGGTGGCTAGTGAGATGGGGATGTGAGAATGTAGATAGATATAGAGAGAGGGATGGGTGGAGGTGCAAGGTAAGTTAGTGCAGGAGTAGGATAGGGAAGGCAGAGCGATGGGGATGTGATGAGTGGCACAGCAGGATGAGGTTGATTGTGGCTTTGCAGTAACGTTTCGTGATCTAGGTAAAATCATTTTGGAGGCCAGGGTCGACACAGCTGCAGGGTCGGGACCCGCCATGGATGTCACATGCCGAGGTTGGTAAAATCCAGCCCAGAGAATGTTGGACACACTCAGCAGATCAGGCAACATATGTGGAGAGAACAGAGGTGTTATCATTTTGGATGTGGTTTTAACAAGGGGTCCACACTTAAAATGTTAAATCACCTATTCTCTCCTCAATGCTGCCTGATCTGCCAGCTTATGTCCACCAACATATGTCCAACATTTTCTGTTTCTGATTTATTTTTGAAATTCTGTTTAACCTGTACAGAAAAGGACCTGGAAATCCAATTGAAGGGTGAGCAGCATATGAGGGATAGCGTACATAAACTATTGCCTGAGCTTGTGGTTTCTATTCAGGTTCACATAGTGTGTTCCTGTACAGGGCTCAAAATCAGAAATGCATATTAAAAAAGGATAATTAAAACTAGAACAGACATAAGAAAAAACCAGGACCAGGTGGTCTGCTTAAGCCATAAGAATGTTTCCCCTGTCTCACTTTTCTCAAATAAAAAAGAACGTCTGGGACTTTGCCTTGAACAGACAGTACATCAGTGGTAACAGACCACACAATAGTTATGTTGCCTTTCCAGCAAAAGGCCAATTATTTAAATACTTCAGCTTTTTTAGCAATAATATCCAAGGACATTAATACCAACAGTGAAGTGTGGTAGATGAATTTTTTTCTTAATTGCCTCCGATTGCCTTCAAAACACACCTTCAAAGCTGAGTTCCTGCCTCACTGACAAAGCAATTCAAGATTGTGTTCATGATGAAACATTTAATGAATATCTAAATGGTGGAATGATAAGCACTGATTTCCCCACCACATTGTTGTTGAATGTGTTCTTAATGGAGCAAATTGAAAATGGCAGTAATCTCAACCACATGTTGCCAATTAAAGGGACATTACTTTCATGGAAATATTTGGTAAAACTTTTCCATGCTTGAAGAGAACAGCTTAAAAAATCAGCATTATATTTTTGTTATGATGACAACATGCAAATTATACAATGATAGACAATCTACATCATTGCTTCCCATATTTCAAAACAAATGGAAAATAAAAGGTTTGCCAAACACTTTTCCATAATGGCAGTATCCCTTTAGCATGTTCTGCTGACACACACAATAGGATATTATAACCAGCTTAAGTGCACACTATAAAATGGCCTTTGCTTGACAGAGGCCAAGTAAATCTATTGAACAATAGCGCATTACTACCCAGTGAAGATCCAAGCCATAATTTTGTTGGATAAAAACACTGCAACTGGTTTAGGAAGCTCTTGTCTTGTCAGGACAGGCAGTGGTTATTTTTAGACCTTTAGGAGGAACACAACAGTCCATTGCCTGTGCAACAAATATTTGGAACCAATTTTTGGAGACACAAGTGGGAGTCTACAGATGTTCACTATGTTGATTCCAAAATAAATTGGAAAAATTAGCATAATGCATTTTTTTTATTCATTCCTGAGATGTGGGCGTTGCTGGCAAGGCCAGTATTTATTGTCCACCCCTAATTGCCCTTGAGAATGTGGTAGTGAGCCTCCTTCTTGAACCACTGCAGTCCGCGTGGTGAAGGTACTCCCACAGTGCTGTCAGGGAGGGAGTTCCAGGATTTTGACCCAGCGACTATGAAGGAACAGCAATATATTTCCAAGTCAGGATGGTGTGTGACTTGGAGGGGAACTTGGAGGTGATGGTGTTCCCATGTGCCTGCTGCCTTTGTCCTTCTAGGTGGTAGAGGTCGCGGGTTTGGGAGGTGCTGTCGAAGAAGTCTTGCCGAGTTGCTGCAGTGCATCTTGTAGATGGTACACACTGCAGTCACGGTGCACTGGTGGTGGATGGAGTGAATGTTTAAGGTGGTGGATGGGATGCCGATCAAGCGGGCTGCTTTGTCCTGAATGGTATTGAACTTCTTGAGCATTGTTGGAGCTGCACTCATCCAGGCAAGTGAAGGGTATTCCATCACACTCCTGACTGTGTCTTGTAGATGGTGGAAATGCTTTGGGGAGTCAGGAGGTGAGACACTCACCACAGAATACCCAGCCTCTGACCTGCTCTTGTGGCCACAGTATTTATATGGCTGGTCCAGTTAAGTTTCTGGTCAATGGTGACCCCCAGGATATTGATGATGTGGGATTCTGCAATGATAATGCCGTTGAATGTCAAGGGGCGGTGGTTAGGTGCTCTTTTGCTGGAGATAGTCATTGCTTGGCACTTGTGGCGTGAATGTAACTTCCCACTTATCAGACCAAACCTAATTGTCATCCAGGTCTTGCTGCATGCGGGCATAGACTGCTTCATTATCTTTGACTTATGAAGAAAGGTTGAGCAGGTTGGGGCTATACACATTGGAATTTAGAAGAATGAGAGGTGATTTTATTGAAACATAAGATACTGAGGAGGCTCGACAAGGTAGATGCAGAGGATGTTTCCCCTCATGGAGAAATCTAGAACTCGGGGGCATAGTTTCAGAATAAAGGGTCGCCCTTTTAGAACTGAGATGAGGAGGAATTTCTTCTATCAGAGGGTTGTAAATCTGTGGAATTCTCTGCCCCAGAGAGCCGTGGATGTTATATCTCAAGAGTGTATAACCTTGCTTGTATAACAATTAAAAGAGTACGCAGGAGACAGAGTTCAGTTAACAGCCATCTTTACTTCCAGAAGAATCTCCTCAACTTAATGCACTCTATTTCCCATAGTGCATTGCACATCACAACTACAGTAAGCTATGTGGGACAATTCAAATACAACATTCAAAATACATAACATCTCCTCCCCTCTTACATTAGATGTCCCAATAGAACGACAAAATGTTTAAAACACAATAACCTGGGAGTGAGGGTAGACTTCCTCCAACCAAGGCTATACCCATGGGGATTATTCTGCCCCAGACAAAGGGTAAGCCTCTGAACTATAAGTTCAAATGTATACGGGCCTGCCGCTCTCTGGTAGGATACCGGCGGTCAACCTGGCTCTCCAGTTCATTGGCTCTCACAGGTGACGTCACCACAGGTGCCTGTATACAGGTCTCCCTTGCTGATAAGATAGGGGCTGAAGCGGCTGCTTCCTCAGAAGGTGAGCCTCTCGGTGTAGAAGGCGGATGACCCACAGCGTCACCCAATGGCAGATAAACTGCTGTTGGTGGTTCAGTGGGTGTTGCTGCACTTCGTAGAAGCTGATCGGTGTGCCTCTTCCAGACAATGTCCTCGGGTGTCTGTACAGTGTAGGATACTGGACCAGTCTGTGCAATGACAGTAGCAGGAACCCACTTAGGTCCACCACTGTAGTTCCGTGTCAACACATGTTCACCTGGACTGAAGACTCTCTCTTTGGAGCGTTGTTCACGTCGCTTGATCTGCTTGTCCTGCTGATACTGTACCACGTCTTTCACCTTTGGCGGTTCCAGCAGGTTGAAGTTGGTTCATAGCTCTCTTTTGAGCAGTAGAGTGGCAGGTGATGCTTTTGTGGTCGCATGTGGTGTGTTCCTGTAACTCAACAGGAAACTATTCAGGCGCTGATGAAGTGTTCCCTGGCCTTGCGATGCCTTTAGAGAGTGTTTCATGGTCTGAACAAACCTCTCAGCTAGACCATTGGTCACAGGGTGGTATGGTGCAGCCCTGATATGTTGTACGCCATTCACCTGCAGGAATGTAGCCATTTCTTGTGACACCCACTGTGGACCGTTGTCTGAGACAAGTTGCATCGAAAATCCAAATCGGCTGAACACCTCACCTAACTTCTCGATGGTCTTCTCAGCGGTGGTGGACCTCATTTTAACAACCTCTGGCCACTTACTGTGCACGTCAACAGCCACCAGGAACATTCTCTCCTCGAATGGACCTGCAAAGTCTACATGAATGCGGTGCCATGCTTCCTCCAGAAAGTCCCAGGGGTGAAGAGGTGCAAGCTGTGGCATATTACGAACTCTCTGACATGAGGAACGGGTTTTAGCTTTGTCCTCAATCTGTCCATCCATACCCGGCCACCAGAGGTAGCTCCTCGCTATTTCTTTCATACGAACCATTCTGCAGTGTCCGGAGTGTAGTTGCTGTAACACTGGTTTCTGTAGCGATGGTGGAATAACCACTCTCCTCCCCCACAGCAAACATCCAGGCTGCACCGACAGTTTGTTTCTCCTTAAGAGATGATTTCAGGTTTGGGTCATCGTTGTCAAGCTTGCCCCTGACGAAAATGTCCAGCACTGCAGACAACACTGGGTCATTTCTGGTGTTTCATCGGACCTGTGTCGAAGTAACAGGCGCGTTCTCCACCTGCCTAAAATAGCAGATGTCCATGCTACCTGTCATAGGATTGGTGACAGGCAGCGGCAACCTGGAAAGACCGTCAGCGTTGCCGTGCAGGTCAGACTTGCGATATCTAATGTCAAAGGTGTGTGCAGACAACAGCAGCACTCACCTTTGCATTCTGCTTGCAGCAAGTGACAGAATCCCTGTATGTGGCCCGAAGATGGTCGTGAGAGGGCGGTGATCTGTTAGTAGGGTGAACTGTCTCCCGTACAAATATTGGTGAAACTTGCGAATGCCAAAAGCGATGCTCAGTGCTTCTTATTCTATTTGGGCATAGTTAGTTTCAGCTCTGTTCAAAGTCCTAGATGCGAATGCTATCAGCTTCTCTTCTCCGTTTGGCATGATATGAGAAACGACCGCTCCCACACCATATGACGATGCATCACAAGCTAACTGTATTGGTAATGAAGGGTTAAAATGCATCAAAGCCTCTGGCTTCAGGAGCGTGTCCTTTGCTGTCATGAATGCCTCCTGGCACTTGTTAGTCCATTCCCACTTCTTGTCTTTACATAGCAACCAATGCAGCGGCCTCAGCATTGAGGCTAGGTTCGGTATGAGCCGTCCATAGTAGTTCAGTAACCCTAGAAAAGAACGCAGCTGGCTGATATTTTCAGGTGCTGGGGCATCCACGATTGCCTTGGTCTTGGACGGTGCCTTGTGAAGGCCTGTGGCATCGATCACATGACCGAGGTACTCAACTGATGCCTGAAAAAAATCGCATTGATCCCTGCGAACTCTGAGTCCATAATCCCTCAATTTCTGTAGCGTTGCGTCCAAGTTACGCAGATGGTCTTGGTCATCACATCCAGTAACTAAGATATCATCTAAGTAGCACTGGACCCGAGGCAATCCACTAAGGATCTGGTCCATAGCACGTTGGAAAAGCGCTGGAGCTGATGTAATTCCGAAAGGAAGTCGACGATACCTAAATAGGCCCTTGTGCGTCACAATAGTCAGCATTTCTCGTGACTGTTCATCCACATGCATTTGCAGGTAGGCTTGACAGAGGTCGATTGTGCTAAACACATATCCTAACTCCACCCCCTTTCTTGAGCACTGGTACGATGGGTGTTGCCCATTCACTCACGCTGACTGGTTCTAGTACTCCGCTTTCAACTAGGGCTTCTAAGTCAGCCTCGACTTTTGGTCTGATGGCATAAGGTACAGGTCGTGCCTTCATGAACTTGGGTTTGCTATCCTGCTTAATACGAAGCTTCACAGTAATATTTTTCATGCTACCCAGTTCTCCATTAAAGACTTCTGCATGTTTCTTTAAGATGGCGGGTAAGCCTGGATCATTGTGTGACATCATGTAGACTGATGACCAGTCTAATTTTATTCTCTCCATCCACGAACGTCCCAGTAGGGAGGGGTAGTCTCCTTTAACTACGTAGAGTGGTAACTTCCTAGTTTGTCCATTCAACTGAACTGTGACCTCAGTGATACCTCTCACGGTTACTGTTTCACCGGTATATGTCTTTAACGCTAGGTTAGCTGGCTGAAGTGGAAGGTGCTTTAACGTCTTTTTGTGGACTGTCTCTGACATAAGAGATACTGCTGCCCCAGTATCGATCTGCGTTCGCACAGGCTGCCCCTCTAGCAAGGGTGAGACCCAGTAGCCATGCGAACCCCCAGCTACAGTCAGCACGTTCAGTGATAGTTCCTCCTCTGAAGTGTCACTTGCCTCTGTTTTGTCATGTTCTACAGAGCGGACATGCTTCTTTGTCTTTTGTCTGAATGTTTATTTTCCACAGCTGTGGCAATCCATGTCCACACACCAGCATGCAGACGCAAGATGCCCCATTTTGCCACAACGGAAACATGGCCCTTGACTCTCTCTTCTTACTTCGTGCACTTTTTTTGTTGCACCCAACTGTTGAGCTTCCTTAGCTGCCAATTCCATGGAAATACTGATTTCAATGGCCTTTTGTAGTGTCAGATTACTCTCCGTTAATAGTCTCTTCTGTATGGCTTCAGTTCTCATACCACACACTAGCCTGTCTCTTATAGTATTCTTTAGCACGTCTTTAAACTCACAGTGCTCTGATAGTCTTTTTAGTGCAGCTACAAACATGGTCACTGTTTCTCCTTCTTCCTGGTTACGCCTGTGGAACCTAAACCTCTCAGCTATGACTAGGGGTTTGGGTGAAAAATGCCCTTTTAGTATCTCCACGATTTCGCTATATTGTTTAGTCCCTGGTTTATCTGGATGCACTAAAGTACGCAAAAGATTGAAAGTCTTTGGTCCCATCACACTTAACAATGTAGGTACTACTTTGTTCCCTCCAATGTCATTTGCTTGTGTGAAGCATTCAAATCGTTCTGTGTATGAGCTCCATTGTTCGACATTCTCATCAAACGGTCCAATGTTACCAATAATTCCAGCCATTTTCCTTCTCTCAGGCTCCTAATTATCATTCACTAAGGATCCTTCCAATGTTGAACTCAACTAAAATCACTATCAGTTATTTAGTGCTTCAATGCACAGATCGTTTTACAGTTGAATAAATGTCCTTCCCGATTTACTCACTACTTTTCCTCCCCTTCCTCAAGTCGTTAGTCCACGGCAAAAATAACAGTTTTAAACACGTAAAATCCGACTATCTTCCACACAGCAGAGCCACGTAAGTTCAGACGTCCTCGTCGCCACTTTTGTTATATCTCAAGAGTGTATAACCTTGCTTGTATAACAATTAAAAGAGTACGCAGGAGACAGAGTTCAGTTAACAGCCATCTTTACTTCCAGAAGAATCTCCTCAACTTAATGCACTCTATTTCCCATAGTGCATTGCACATCACAGCTACGGTAAGCTATGTGGGACAATTCAAATACAGCATTCAAAATACACAACAGTGGAGGCTGGGTCATTAAATACATTTAAGGTGGAGATGGACAGATTTTTGCAAGATAAAGGAGTGAAGGGTTATGGGGAGCGGGCAGGGAAGTGGCTTTGAGCCCAAGATCAGCCATGATCTTTTTGGATGGCGGAGCAGACTCGAGGGGCCAAGTGGCCTATTCCTGCTCCTATTTCTTATGTTCTTATGGGTTGGGAATGGAACAGAACACTGTGCAATCATCAGCACTTCTGACCTTATGATGGAGGGAAAGTCATTGATGAAGCCGCTGAAGATGGTTGGGCCTAGGACACTGCCCTGAGGAATACCTGCAGCGATAATATGTCATCGCTTGGTAGTAATGCAATCTTAAGTTTCATAAAGACATGTGGACATATTTTCAATATATGTATTTTAGAGTGAATAGCTAGCTGTGAAAATCATGATGGGACACATCCTGGTATAATTGCCAAGATATGCCTGCTGGCGATCTACGCCACAGAGTCAGACTGAAATGTTGGAGTTGGGGAGACTCTTCAATTTAATTTGCAATAGCCGTGTGCATTAAGGCCCCAGTAGCTAGAGGCACATTCAGATCCCCTGCCCCTAGGGACACATTCAGACACCTTGCCCCTAGGGGCACATTCAGATCCCCTGCCCCTAGGGGCACATTCAGATCCCCTGCCCCTAGGGGCACATTTGGACCCCCTGCCCCTAGGGGCACATTCAGATCCCCTGCCCCTAGGGGCACATTCAAACCCCCTGCCCCTAGGGGTACATTCAGACCTTCTGCCCCTAGGGGCACATTCAGACCCCCTGCCCCTAGGGGCACATTCAGATCCCCTGCCCCTAGGGGCACATTCAGACACCTTGCCCCTAGGGGCACATTCAGATCCCCTGCCCCTAGGGGCACATTCAAACCCCCTGCCCCTAAGGCACATTCAGATCCCCTGCCCCTAGGGGCACATTCAGACCCCCTGCCCCTAGGGGCACATTCAGATCCCCTGCCCCTAGGGGCACATTTGGACCCCCTGCCCCTAGGGGCACATTCGGACCCCCTGCCCCTAGGGGTACATTCAGACCCCCTGCCCCTAGGGGTACATTCAGACCTTCTGCCCCTAGGGGCACATTCAGACCCCCTGCCCCTAGGGGCACATTCAGACCCCCTGCCCCTAGGGGCACATTCAGACCCCCTGCCCCTACGGCACATTCAGACCCCCTGCCCCTAGGGGCACATTCAGACCCCCTGCCCCTACAGCACATTCAGAACCCCTGTCCCTAGGGGTACATTCAGACCCCCTGCCCCTAGGGGCACATTCAGATCCCCTGCCCCTAGGGGCACATTCAGACCCCCTGCCCCTAGGGGCACATTCAGATCCCCTGCCCCTAGGGGCACATTCAGACCCCCTGTCCTTAGGGGCACATTCAGACCCCCTGTCCTTAGGGGCACATTCGGACCCCCTGCCCCTAGGGGTACATTCAGACACCCTGCCCCTAGGGCACATTCAGACCCCCTGTCCTTAGGGGCACATTCGGACCCCCTGCCCCTAGGGGTACATTCAGACACCCTGCCCCTAGGGCACATTCAGACCCCCTGTCCCTAGGGGCACATTCAGACACCCTGCCCCTAGGGACACATTCAGATCCTCAGTCCCTAGGGGCATATTCAGATCCCCTGCCGCTAGGGGCACATTCGGACCCCCTGCCCCTAGGGACACATTCAGGGCCCCTGCCCCTAGGGGCACATACAGACCCCCAGTCCCTAGGGGCACATTCGGACCCCCTGCCCCTAGGAGTAAATTCAGACACCTGCCCCTAGGGGCAAATTCAGACACCTGCCCCTAGGGGTACATTCTGACACCTGCCCCTAGGGGCACATTCAGACACCCTGCCACTGGGGGCACATTCAGACCCACTGCCCCTAGAGTTACATTCAGGCCCCTGCCCCTAGGGGCACATTCAGACCTCCTGCCCCTAGGGATACATTCAGACCCCCAGTCCCTAGGGACACATTCAGACCCCCTGCCCCGAGGGGCACATTCAGACCCCCTGCCCCTAGGGGCACATTCAGACCTCCTGCCCCTAGGGACACATTCAGACCCCCTGCCCCTAGGGGCACATTCAGACCCCCTGCCCCTAGGGGCACATTCAGACCCCCTGCCCCTAGGGACACATTCAGACCTCCTGCCCCTAGGGACACATTCAGACCCCCTGCCCCCAGGGACACATTCAGACCCCCTGCCCCTAGGGGCACATTCAGGCCCCCTACCCCTAGGGGTACATTCAGATCCCCTGCCCCTAGGGTCACATTCAGGGCCCCTGCCCCTAGGGGCACATTCAGACCCCCTGCCCCTAGGGTCACATTCAGACCCCCTGCCCCTAGGGTACATTCAGGGCCCCTGTCTGTGAAAGAGGCTGGCAAGAATGCCTCATTAGAGGATTGTGCCTGCTTTGCCACTGCAAACATTCTTTAGCTACCCCCTGTGACCCCCTTTGTAAGGGGTTTGCATTGATATAACTAGCAAAAAATTGCTTGCCATTTCTTTGGGGATCCAAACCACAATCCCGGCCTGGACACCACCGCCCGCAGAGCCACCGCGACCATGAAGAAACAGTGATATATTTCCAAGTCAGGATGGTGTGTGACTTGCAGGGAAATCTAGAGGCGATGGCGTTTCCATGCGCCTGCTGTCCTTAATGGACAGTGATGCATTGCAACATTTACAATCCATATCTGTCCTTTTATCCTTCCTGTTAGTATTAATATCATTGCACCTTGCAGCTTTCTGAAGTTCATACAATTTCTTCTGGAACTTATCCTATCTATGAGGTGTCAGGCATACTGCGTTCACCCGGCAGCTACATCTTACCGGGCACCCTGTTGCTTGCCTTGGGGATGATGAACTCTTCATTATGAAATGATTTATTGTGCCCAACTTTGCATTGATTAGTTCAGTCAGTGAAATTGAATTTTCTTCTGCTCTGCATAATTTGCCCACAGAAGAAGTGCCAATGTAAATGCACCCGCTATTTTATATATAACGTTCACTATTCATCCACGGAAGACACAGAATCATAGAATGATACAGCATAGAAGGAGAGCAAATGACCCATCGTGCCTGTTCTGGCTCTTTAGTAGAACTATCCAATTAGTCCCACTCAATGTTCCCTTTAAGCAGCCGGCTCACCAGTTTTTAAATCGGAAAAACCGCACATGCGTGGTAGTTTGAATGGGCCGTGCGGTCCCGAAAAAAAATTAAAGGGAACATTGGTCCCACTCCCCTGCTCTTTCCCCATAGCCCTGTAATTTTTTCTAGCAAATATTTATACAATTCCATTTTAAAAGTTAACTATTGAATCTGCTTCCACCACCCTTTCAGGCAGTGTATTCAAAATCACAACAACCCACTGCCTAAAAAAATATTTCCTCATGTTGCCTCTGATTCTTTTGCCAATCACCTTAAATCTGTGTCCTCTGGTTACTGACCCTTCTGCCACTGGAAACAGTTTTTCCTTATTTACTCTATCAAAACCCTTCATGATTATGAAAGCCTCTATCAAATCTCCTCTTAACCATCTCTGATCTAAAGAGAACAAACGCAGCTCCTCCAGTCTCTCCATATAACTGAAGTTCCTCATTCCTGGTACCATTCTAGTAAATCTCTTCTGCACCCTCTCTAAGGCCTTGACATTCTTCCTAAAATGCGGTGCCCAGAATTGAACACAATAATCCCAATCTGTCATTGGGAAAATGCTGGAGTCCTTCATTAAGGAAGCGGTAGCAGGGCATTTGGAAAATCATAATGCAGTCAGGCAGAGTCAGCATGGTTTTATGAAAGGGAAATCATGTTCAACAAATTTGCTGGCGTCCTTTGAGGATGTAATGAGCAGGGTGGACAAAGGTGAACCAGTAGATGTGGTATATTTGGATTTCCAGAAGGCATTCGATAAACTGCCACATAAAAGGTTACTGCATAAGATAAGAGCTCACGGAATTGGGGGTAATATATTAGCATGGATAGAGAATTGGCTATTTAACAGAAAGCAGAGAGTCGGGATAAATGGGTCATTTTCCGGTTGGCAAACGGTAACTAGTGGGGTGCCACAGGGATCGGTGCTGAGGCCTCAACTATTTACAATCTACATTAATAACTTGGATGAAGGGACCGAGTGTAATGTAGCCAAGTTTGCGGATGATACAAAGATGGGTGGGAAAGCAAGTTGTGCAGAGGACTCAAAGAATCTGCAAAGGGATATAGACAGGCTCAGTGAGTGGGCAAACATTTGGCAGATGGAGTATAATGTGGGAAAGTACGAGGTTATACACTTTGGCAGGAAAATAAAAAAGCAAATTATTATTTAAATGGAGAGATGTTACAAAATGCTACAGTTCAGAGGGACCTGGGGGTCCTTGTGCATGAAACATAAAAAGTTAGCATGCAGGTACAGCAAGTAATCAAAAAGGCAAATGGAATGTTGGCCTTTATTTCAAGGGGGTTGGAGTATAAAAATAGGGAAGTCCTGCTACAACTGTACAGGGTATTGGTGAGACCACACCTTGAGTACTGCGTACAGTTTTGGTCCCCTTATTTAAGGAAGGATATACTTGCATTGGAGGCAGTTCAGAGACAATTCACTAGATTAATTCCAGAGATGAGGGGGCTAACTTATGAGGAAAGTTTGAGTGTAGGATTCATAAAATTCCGGGACCCCCTACTCAATGGACATGTGTCTGGAATTTAAAAAGGGACTGTGTTGGACCTTTTGGAGGAGAAATGTGGACAGAAATATCTCACTATTAGGCGCCTTTGGACTAAACTAGGGCCTATTGGATTGAGTTTGGACATTTTAAATTGTATGCTGGGTCTGCACAGGGAAATGGAATCCTTATAGGGCTGCTAACCCACCTGGGAGGCAGGCCCCCAGGGAAACATTAGCAGTCTAACAAAAGCCCACTTACCAGGGACCCAGATACATACATATTTTAAAAATTCTTAAAACGGCTATACAGAAAAACTCTGGCATCAGCAAAACACACAATGGACAGTATCAAGACCTGATTACATTCTAACAGCACCATTGAAAAACCCCATCAACACCTTTGGGAATCTTGTATCCTGCTAATGCTCAATCAGCCCACCAAAATTCTCACAGAGGGATCACATCAGAGTTGATCAGCCTGCCAAAATCGCACAAAAGGGCGCCATCTATAATCAATTGTGCACCCGAGTTTTGGCGCAAAAGTTTAAGCAGCCTCTCAGGTATAACTGGGAGCTTGCTAGTAGCTAAAGAGACCTCAACAGACGGGCTGAAGAGAGAGAGTGCTGGCGGGCAGCAGCAGCAGCACACCGGAGCAGAAGAAGCGTACCCGAGGCAACGCTGGAAAAGCACTTGGACTCTGGGCTCTTTGGCTCTGGCTTTGAAACATCTAATTTGCCACACGAGGTTACAGGAACGCAACAAGAAAACCTAACAAGAAGCCTCGGAGTCACTGAAAGATCAACCATCATCCAGCGCTGACTCTAGGAAAAACTTGTTTACCATCAAACCATCGACCAGTGCTAATACCGAAGACACCGCAACCAGCCAAGGAGTCCACAAGATTGAGGAGAGAGAAAGCAGTGTGCAACTGATCTAAACTGTGGAGAAATCCTTTGGTGAGCATAGTCCCTGTAATTTCAGAGCCTAACTTAGTTAGTGAAGTGGTGGGAGGTGGTTTTATTTTGGGTTTTTTTTCTCTCACTGCATAACCTCTGTACCCGTTGCGTATACGTTTTTGTTTAGTTAATTCGTGTGGTGTGCGATTTCTAAATAAAATATTTGTTCTTGCACCACACAGTTGCCTGCCTACATCTAGCACATCCCCTAAATAATTCCAAGCCCCAGAACCAGGGAGTGGGACGATTGGAACCGTCAAGGTCAATTCAAAAGGCCGACAAACCCACCACCCCCTACAGAGCAGGCTGGGCCTATACTCATTGGAATTTAGAAGAATGAGAGGTGATCTTATTGAAACATATAGGATACTGAGGGGGCTCGACAAGGTAGATGCAGAGAGGATGTTTCCCCTCGTGGGGAAATCTAGAACTCAGGGGCACAGTTTTAGAATAAAGGGTCGTCCTTTTAGAACTGAGATGAGGAGGAATTTCTTCTCTCAGAGGGTCGTAAATCTGTGAAATTCTCTGCCCCAGAGAGTTGTGGAGGCTGGGTCATTAAATTCATTTAAGGTGGAGATAGACAGGTTTTTGCAGGATAAGGGAGTGAAGGTTATGGGGAGCGGGCGGGGAGATGGCTTTGAGCCCAAGACCATCCATGATCTTATTGAATGGCGGAGCAGGCTCAAGGGGCCAAATGGCCTAATCCTGCACCTATTTCTTATGTTCTTATGTTCCAGCTGAGGCCTAACTAGTGTTTTATAAAAGTTTAGCATAACTTCCTTGCTTTTGTACTCTATGCCACTATTAATAAAGCCAAGGATCCCAGATGCTTTTTTAACAGCCTTCTCAACTTGTCCTGCCACCTTCAAAGATTTGTGCACATACGCTGCGCCCGCCCCCCCCCCCCCGCAGGTCTCTCTGTTCCTGCACCCCCTTTAGAATTGTACTATTTAGTTAATATTGCCTCTCCTCATTCTTCTTAGCAAAATGTATCATTTCACACTTCTCTATGTTAAATTTCATCTGCCATGTTTCTACCCATTTCACCAGTCTGTCTATGTCCTCCTGAAGTCTGTTACTATCATCCTCACTGTTTATTACATTTCCGAGTTTCGTTTCATCTGCATACTTTGAAATTATGCCCTGTATACCCAAGTCCAGGTTATTAACATATTTCAAAAAGAGCAACGGTCCTAATGCCGACCTCTGGGGGACACCAGTGTATACTTCCCTCCAGTCTGGAAAAACAACCGTTCACCACTAGTCACTGCTCTCTGTGTCTTAGCCAATTATGTATCCACGCTCCCACTGTCCCTTTAATCCCATGGGCATCAATTTTGCTAACAAGTCTATTATGTGGCACTTTATCAAACAACTTTTGAAAGTCCATATACATAACATAAGAACATAAGAACTTAATATTTAGGAGCAGGAGTAGACCATACGGCCCTTCGAGCTTGCTCCGCCATTCAATAAGATCATGGCTGATCTTCAACCTCAACTCCACATTCCTGTCCGATCTCCATATCCCTTGATTCCCTTAAAGTCCAAAAATCTATCTATCTCAGCCTTCAATATACTCAATGATTCAGCATCCACAGCCGTTTGGGGTAGAGAAGTCCAAAGATTCACAACTGTTGTGTATGTACCTTTAAGAGAATAACTGGTCTCAGACTGCAGTACCGGCAGTGACCACCCCTGTATAAAAGGCGCTAGTAAGCCTCTGTAGTTCCAGTTTCCCGATTGGCTCCTTTCAGTAAAGATTGTTTTGTTCAACTCCTGCTGTCCGTGTCTCAATCATACACGGACATAATACTGGCGACGAGCAGATACGAACTTACCTACAGTCTGCACCACCTCCTGGGATCCATTCCTGCAGCGAAGTGAGCAGAGGTCGAGGCCAGAAGGAAGAAAGAAGCAGTAGAAACGGGCGTCGACCATGGGCATCCGCCCCTGTGTTAGCGGAGTTGAAGATTGCTGGAAAAGCTGTCGAAAGCGGGGCCTGGTTCCTGTCGACGGTGCTTCAGCTAATCGGGCTGGTGGCAGGTAGTACACTGATCCTTCCTGGGCTGCAGCGGTTGCGAACTCGAGCGGGTGGCTTGCAACGGGGCCGAGCAGCGTTGTCGGGAAGAGGAGAGAGAGAGGGTGGAGCACACAGGGCACGGCCGGTGCTACGAGGCCGGGCTGCGTATAGACCCGAGAAGAGGGAGGCAAGAGTCCCACAGGGTTGTTCCACGACGGGAAAATAATAAAAAAAAGAAATATTAAACGCGCAGGAAACCGCAAGGAGCTGCAGGTTGTAACGGAAACCGCGGAAAGCAGCGCTAGCAACAGCGGGGAAGAAGGCAAAAGCGCGGGAGGCGCCATCTTAATCAGCGGGGAAGAAGGCAAAGCGCGGGAGGCGCCATTTTGTTAAATCGGTGAAGAAGGCAAAGCTCGGGAGGTGCCATTTTAGATTTTCAAGATGCCGAAGACTGGCTGTATCACTGCCTTTGATAATACAATAGAGGACTGGACCACGTATGTGGAAAGAGTCGAGGTATATTGCGAGGCAAACAAAATAGCCGATGAGAAAAAGGCATCGGTATTGCTAAACTTAATGGGCGCTAGAACGTACGGCCTATTGCGGGACCTGATTACTCCAGCCAAACCGAAGGCGAAGAGTTTTAACGAAATTGTTGCTGTCCTACAGGAACACCTAAACCCTGCACTGCTGTTGATAGCAGAAAGATTTAAATTCCACAGCAGAACTCAGCATAAAGATGAGAGCAATGCTGAGTACCTTACGGAACTACGCAAGCTATCAAAGCACTGCCAGTTCGGAGCAGGACTGGCAGATACACTACGGGACAAATTTGTCTGTGGACCCCTGAGTGAAGGAACACAGAAGAAGTTACTCTCAGAGAAAGAACTGACGCTAGATAAGGCTTTCAGCATGGCAGTATCGTACGAAGCAGCAGCCAGGGGAGCTGCGGAAATTCAACAAAAGCCACAGGAATACGGCACCCACAAAATGACACGGGGATTTGCAAAATGTTATCGCTGCGGCAGAACTAACCATGACCAGAAGGACTGCTGGTCCAAGAACAAAATATGCAGGCAATGCGGAAAGATGGGACACATTGCACGAGTTTGCAGGTCTGGGAAGAAGACCAGCAACAACAAAAAGGCTACTAAGGAACCGTACAAGAAAGTACAAAAGATGACGGACAGTAGTTCCGAAGACCAGATGAGCGATAGTGAATCCGGGAACAGGAGACTAAGCTGTCTCAAACTTCACAATGTAATCGCAAAAGAGGATCACCGAACCATTTGGGTCACCCTCACGATAGCAGGGTCCCAAGTTAAAATGGAATTGGATACAGGATCAGCGCTAACCGTCATGAATCGACGAGACTACGAGCGGCTATTCTCACACATACACTTGAGAGAGACATCCATCGTCTTGACGACGTATACGGGGCAAAAAGTATACCCCAGAGGAAAAATAAGGGTGCCTGTCGAATACAACGGCAAGAAAATATGGAAATTGTATTTCTACATACTGCAAAATGGTGGACCACCGTTATTGGGACGTGAATGGATCAGGAAGATAAGCTTAGATTGGCACTCCATTCATGCAATGACGGTGGACGGTAAAAAAGATGAAGACGTCACTCCTGGTCGATTGTCAACAATCTTAGCTAACGCCAAAGAGGTATTTCAACAAGAACTGGGCACTCTTAAAGGCGTAACCGCCTCGATAAAAATAGAAGAGAATGCAATTCCCAAGTTTTTCAAAGCAAGACCGGTACCATATGCAATTCGCCCAGCCATCGAGGCAGAGCTGGAGAATCTGGAGAAGGCAGGCGTGTTGTCTAAGGTCGACTGGAGCGAGTGGGCGACACCCATCGTTCCTGTCATGAAGGAAACGTTAAGCAATAAGTCTGAGGAACCAAGGAAGGTTCGCATCTGTGGGGATTTCAAGGTGACGGTGAACCCAGTCCTTCACACAGTACAATATCCTCTTCCAAGGATAGAAGACATCTTCGCCTCACTGTCTGGAGGGAAGCGTTTTACAAAAATTGACCTAGCACAAGCATATTTGCAGATGGAGGTTGAAGAATCCTCTAGGAAGTATCTCACGATAAACACTCACAAAGGTCTTTACCAGTATCATCGATTGGTATTCGGAGTAGCATCGGCTCCGGCGATATGGCAAAGAGCGATGGAACAAGTCCTGCAAGGGATTCCGGGGACTCAGTGTTACTTGGACGACATCCTTGTGACAGGTGAAGATGACAGTGAACACCTTAACAACCTAGAACAGGTGCTCACTAGACTACGGGAACATGGGCTGCGAGCCAACCGCCCAAGTGCGAGTTATTTAAGAAACAGATATCGTATTGTGGCCACGTGATTGATGAAGAGGGGTTACATAAGTCCCCTGACAAAATTGAAGCAGTTGTTAAGGCCCCAGCGCCTGAAAATGTGTCGCAACTGAGGTCATTCCTCGGATTGGTGAATTACTACCATAAGTTTTTGCCGAATTTGTCGACAATCCTGCACCCACTGAATGCCCTGCTACGAACGGGAGTAGCATGGAAATGGAGCAATGACTGTAAGCGGGCCTTTCAGAAGAGTAAGGACTTCTTCACTTCAAGAGAAGTATTGGCTCACTACAACCCAGCACTGCCGATCAGACTGGCGTGTGATGCGTCTCCCTACGGCATTGGGGCGGTACTGTCACATAAATTCCTTGATGGTTTAGAGAGGCTGATAGCTTTTGCGTCACGCTCGTTAACTTCTGCCGAGCGTAACTACGCCCAGATTGACAGAGAGGCCCTCAGCCTAGTGTGGGGGGTGAAGAAGTTCAATCGCTACCTGCACGGTCAAAAATTTACTCTACTAACCGATCATCAACCTCTTGTCACCATTTTCAACCCTCAGAAGGGCGTACCGATAATGACAGCGCAACGGCTGCAGAGGTGGTCCCTTTTCCTAGGGGCACACCAATATGACATCGAGTACAAAGGAACTAAACAGCATGGGAATGCTGATGGATTTTCACGCCTACCGTTGCCGACGGTGGAAGAAGAAGACCTTGCAGTGGATCCAATGGAGTTATTCCACTCGACCATAGTCGAATGTCTCCCTGTGACGAATGTAAACATAGAAAAGGAAACACGGAATGACCCGACACTATCACGGGTCTATGATTTAACGGTGAAGGGATGGCCAGCACATGGCGAACCACTGCTGCCAGCATTCTCGCCGAGAAGAGAACAGCTGTCAGTGTGCAGAGGAACCTTGATGTGTGGATCCAGAGTAGTAATTCCACCTAAGTTGACGGATAGAGTGCTCAATGAGCTTTATTAGGGTCATCTGGGTGGGGTAAAAATGATGAACTTAGCCAGAGCGTTTGTGTAGTGGCCGGGAATCGATAGAGAAATCGAAGAGATGACCAAGAGCTGTGCAGGATGCCAGAAGGTCCAAAACGCCCCACCACAAGCTCCTCTACATCCATGAGAGTGGCCCTCATCTCCATGGCAAAGGGTGCACATTGATTTTGCTGGTCCCTTCATGGACTCAATGTTTTTAATTGCGGTGGATGCACATTCAAAGTGGCCAGAGGTAATAAAAATGTCCTCAACTACCACGGAAAAAACTATCACAGTTTTACGAACCATATTCGCAAGGAATGGGCTGCCTGAACAGATTTGCTCTGACAATGGACCACAGTTTGTGTCTGAAGAGTTCCGGAGGTTCTTAAAGAACAATGGTGTTAAGCATTACACATCTGCCCCATATCATCCAGCCACTAATGGATTGGCCGAGAGGTTTGTTCAAACATTCAAGAAGGCTATCAAGGCAATGTGTAATGAAGATATACCCCTACAACACAAGGTGGACAACTTCTTGTTTGCCTACCGGAATGCGACACATGCGGTTACCAACCAATCTCCAGCCATGATGTTCTTCAATCGAAGACTACGATGCCGCTTGGATTTGGTTAAGCCAAATGTCCGAAGAGATGTGGAGAACAGGCAGTTTCAGAATATGAATGAAAGGCCGACCAGGAGTTTTAAGATAGGTCAACCAGTTTTGGCCCGGGACTACCGCACTGAGAAATGGCAGCCAGGAACGATTTGTACACGGCAAGGGCCTCTCATGTATACCGTGGACGTTGGAGAGAGCATTGTAAGACGCCATGCTGACCAGATTCTAGAGTCACTGGAAAATGTCAACTCCACACCACGATCTGATACACCTGGTAATGAAATCGACGTACCAATTGCAGCTACCGCAGAATCGGTGATATTGGAAGCAGATGAACCAAACAACGACATTGATCCCGACTCAACCTTGCCAGCGGAACCTGATACCCCAAAGAGGCGTTATCCAGACAGAATCAGGAAGCCTCCTCAAAGACTGAACTTATAATTGCTTAAACTTAACCAATGTATCTAGCAACCGTAATTGTGATTGTAATTAGTTATCATTTAGTTGTTAAATGAATGTTATGTACTGTTTATCTAAAAGGGGAGGAATTGTTGTGTATGTACCTTTAAGAGAATAACTGGTCTCAGACTGCAGTACCGGCAGTGACCACCCCTGTATAAAAGGCGCTAGTAAGCCTCTGTAGTTTCAGTTTCCTGATTGACTCCTTTCAGTAAAGACTTGTTTTGTTCAACTCCTGCTGTCCGTGTCTCAATCATACACGGACATAATAACAACCTTCTGAGTGAAGAACATCAACCCCACTGCTCTTATCCACCCTGTCCATTATTTCATCAAAGAACTCAATCAAGTTAGTCAAACACGATTTGCCTTTATCAATTCCTTGTTGACTTTCATTTATTAGCCCATGCTTTTCCAAGTGCTAATTAATTTTGTCCCAGATTATTGTCTCTAAAAGACTCCCCACCAACGATGTTAGGCTGATTGGCCTGTAATTGTCGGGTTTATCCCCCTCCCCTTTTTTGAACAGTGGTGTAACATTTGCAAACCACCAGTCCTCTGGCACCACTCCCAAATCTAACCATGAACCAAACTTAAATGTCTAAGGCTGGGAAATTGGAGCCATTAGCGCCGGCCGTTAAAGCTTGGTTGGAAGAAAATGATGGTGGCCGCCTCGCTTCCGCCCACTTCCAGTGTAGATCGTGGTGGCCGCCATTTTGGGCAGGTCAGCAGCGCTGCCGTTGCCTACACTCGCTTCCCATATTTAAATGACCCAGATTGTGATGTCAATCGGCATACAATGCCTGAATTGATACACGATCTAGGAATTTGGACGTTGCTGCTTTTAATAACGTCCTCTCCAAACCATGCAAGGAAGAATGTGCTGTAAGATTCGCAAAATTACCACATTTCCCCAAGGCTATTAATAAAGGGACCCTATGGACAATTCAAAAAAAAGGGAACCCAAAAGATGGTGTCCGCACCTCGTGACGAAAAGCCTGTAAGATTTTAAAAGCTTGGACTCTGCAGCACAGAACAAGCTGTTTTGGGAAATCAAAACTTAAAATGCATTTCTGTGAAAAAGGACTTTTGTGTTTGAAAACCTAGACAGTTAAGCAAACACTGAATATGCGTTTTCGTCGGATTGGAACAGATCACCCAAGTTAGGCCTAAGCACAAGGCCATTAGTTTGTCCGCATAAATAATCGGAAACAGCTTAGGGAAGTGACCAAGGCTGCACAGGCCGATTAAAATGCATTAATGACAATACAGCTCGGATATCAGGCCATTAGGTGCGATAAACGGCCATCTAAAAACAGTTAGTTTAGATTGCTATAATCATTTAAAACAGCCCGCCAAAAGTGAAACAATGAACTGACCTGATTTGGTGCGCAGATAAGGGCCATCGAAAGGAGTACAACTGTAGGCCCTCAGTAGCAATCACTCTCTTCCCCTTGACTCTCTTGCTCTTTGCCCTCGTGGCTCCTGCTCTTTTTCCCCTCCGGTGCTTGCCGCCTCGCCACTGCCCGGGTCCTTCCCGACTCCATCAGGGACGCCCGGCATTGCACCAGGCGAACACGGGCAAACCAGGCCAGACAAGGCGGGACGAGACGAGGTGAGGTGAGATGAGATGAGAAGAGGTGAGGCGAGATGAATTGGGAGAAGATTGAATAATGCTTCGAATAATCGGGCCTTCATCCAGCCGACCTGCGACGATCTTCATGCAAACTCCAACTGCCACCCGAGGAAGAGGAACCATCATCCCTGCGAGGTAAAGTACCCAAGCAAAGACTTGAACCTCGGGGTACTTTACCTGGACGACGCCCTTGCAGCGCCCTGAGACCACGTGATGACGGCAGGCCCCAGAGAGCACAAAGAGCGAACCCGAAACCCCACAGCTGTTTGAACTCTGTAGATTTTGCCTCGGTGAGCAGGAAATCCTGGCCCCTCATAGCTTAATCTAGTTAGGTATAGGGGTGGGATAAGGATAAGGGGATTGTTAATGTAGTTTGTTTTCCCTCGATGTGCCGTGTGTTCCCCACTCCCTGTATAAGTATAGTTATTTTGTTAATGCCTGTAATTGTTTACCAGTAATTTCTCATAGGACTAAGTTTTATCTATGTTCAATAAAATCTTGGTTTTCTTACACCAAACCACTTGTCTACTCGAGTTTTCTGTATCGCCGCCTGCACCTAAGTCCGGTGTCTAGAACCCAGGGGCGTGGGAGCGATTTGAACCGCTCACCAACAGTCAGGGGCATAACTGACTGGGCGCCACGAAGCGCCACCCGCCACCTCCTACAGAAAATGGCGACCACGGCAGGACACCGGCAGCAGGGTTGCGATACAGTAGACAATGGTTCGGATGAGCAAACCATGATGGAGGAAAGGATTTCTGATTATGTGTTTAGCAAGGTGACTATCACAAAGAAGTGGATTACCACTCTGTTAAGGGCTGGGGGCGTCTGGTAGATGCAGCAGCTAAGTGGACAGAGGGAAAGGAACACAGAAGTCCTTAGAGAAGGCAGTCTGGCTGATGTGTTTCAAAAAGCAGGTCCAGCTTTTGGACAGGCTCGTTGCAGCACAGGCAATCAAGTTAAGGGAGTCAACCCTGGAGATCCAGGATAAGGCTCTAGCAGGGGAGAAGTTATTAGTAGATTTGCAGGCCTTGAATCAGGAGAGAGTGCATTTAATGGGAGAACACAAGGCCCAGTTGGAATACCTACGGTGCCAAGTCACCGAGGCCAAGGGAAATGGGTTAAGGTTGTGGGAGAAGAACGCCCGCTTGGCAAGTCGGGTTAGGGAACAGGAAGAGAAAGTACAGGAGGTAAAGGCAGCTTACAAGCTAGTGAGCGAACAGGGGTTTGAGAAGGCAGACCACGGCCCCTGTAAAGAGCGGATAGAAAATCTGAGCCGGGCCCTCCGGAAGGCAAAAGGCATGGTATGCCTCATAAGCCCAAAGGCTGGCCAGGCAGATTTTATGGGGAACGAGGGGAGGACAATTCCAACGTCACCGGTAGTGCCCAGGGACGACCCGGTTGAGGGAGAGGAGATCTCACGACCACCACCCGTAGCGCCAAGTTTCAGCGAGGTTTGGCAGCAAGGGGGGGTATAGACAGAGGTGGAAGCGGAGGTGGAGCAACCCCCGCCAGAGAGGTCGGAGCCGGGACCGATGTGCCAAGCATGGCTTCGGAGGTTCGGCCCACCCGTCAATGGCGACGATGAGAGACCCCTCCAAAACCAGTTCGTGTTGCCCTATAGCACCCAACAGCTTAGGGCTATGGTGAACCATATCCCAAAGCTCTCTGAAAAGGCAGACCCCTCGATCCACTTCAAGGACATAGAGCAGGCAGCCAGTGTCAACGACTGCGATGGCGCTGAGCAGGCCAAGACGCTGCTATTCTCCCTGCAGAGTAGTCTCCTCCAATCCCTCTCTGACGAGTGTAAGAGGGGGCAGAGCGGGTATGAGGAGATTAGAGATGCAGTTCTGGAGGCCATGGGGATGAATGAGGGAAGTCCTTTCTCCCGTGTGGAGAAGACGGTCCAGCTCGCAGGGGAAACCCCGCAGGCTTTCGCGGACCGGCTATGGCCGGTGTACCGGAGGGTCTGCCCGGGGGTGCCAAACCGGGGGTTCCTGAATGGAGATCCCCTGGCCCATTGACTCTGTTGCCTGGTGGCAAACAGCTTGCCACAGGTCCGGGCCAAGGCAGAAGTCTGGTTCGAACCCAAGAACCCCCAGACCACCGAACTTACAGTGATCAGACAGTTGACTCTGGCCTATAAAAATGGTAGGGGAACCGATGCACACCCACCTAAGGGGAAGGTGCATGAGGTAAAACCCAGACCGGGTAGGAAAGAGTGGCACTAGGAAAGGAATAACCCCCCCAACACAAAGACGAATTGTTACAGGTGTGGGAAGGATGGTCACTGGTGGAAGGAGTGCAAAAACCCTTGGAAGGATAACAAGGGAATGTATTCCACAGCCCCAGCCCAAAAGGCAGGGGTAGGAATCCCTCCCGCCGAGGTCGAGTCACTTTTGGACACGATGAGGTCCTTATTGACTGGCCAGGGGAGAGTAGCAGCCGCTACCGGTGCTCTGACCCCGTCAGCCCCATCCAACCCGCAGCCCTGACTAGAGCCAGCGCAGCCTGTTTACCTGTGTTCTCTCCGGTATGATGAATGGAAGAGACCCCTCTTGGAGGTGGAGGTGGAAAAGGTGACGGGGACCTATCTGTTAGACACGGGGACATCCTGCACCGTGGTCTACTCAGCTAGCCCCACCACTTCGCCTCTATCTAACGGGGTCCCATACAGTCTGTCGGGGTTCACAGGCAAAGAACAGGCTGGCTCGTTTTTCATCCCACTTGCCATTCGGTTAGGACCGCTCCGCTCTAAGTGGACCTGTGTCCTGATTAAATGGGAAGTGGAGGGTGGAAGAGGGGTCCTGGGAGCCGACTTTATTGTAGGCCACGGGATCCTAGTAGATTTGAGGAATCATTGCTTATGGGGGGCAGGTACAGTAAAGAATGGTGAGGTAGTAGTGATCCCAGGAAAGGAAGGGAAGGGGACCCTGTGCACCATGAAGCCCAAAGAGGGTTATAACCTCGAGCTTATGGTCAGTAACACCCCACAGGAGTTCCAGGCATTTGTGCAGGCCCACCTGGCCACATTTGCCACCCACAAGCACGACTGCGGGAGGGTCAAAGGGTTTGAGGTCAGCGTAGACTGGGACCCCATGGCCCGACCACAGAAACAGTATAACTTCCCTAGGGAAGCAGAGCCAGACATGGAAGCAGCCATGTCCTCGTTAGTGCAGCAGGGAGCTCTGAGACCGATAGCTATCCACGTGAATTCTCCATTGTGGCCGGTTAGAAAGCCAGACAATTCAAGGAGGGCCACGGTGGTCTATCGGGTGTTCAATAGTAACATCCCAGCCTGTGCACCCACAGTAGCAGCAGTTGCCGACCTGATAGGAAGTATTCCAGCATCCGCGACCACTTTCACGGTGCTAGATATTTCCAACGGGTTTTGGTCCATCCCTGTAAGGAGGGAGGATCAGTACAAGTTTGCCTTTACGTTTAAAGGGCAACAGTACACGTGGAACTGCTTGCCTCAGGCTTCCACAACAGCCCCAGCATTTTCCATCAGTGCATGGCAAACAGTTTATAGGAGTTCAGCCAGCCCAGACAGTTGGTACAATATGTGGATGACCTGCTCCTCTTCACCGATTCGGGAGAGGAGCATGGCCCGCTATTGGCCGAACTGCTGGAGCTGCTTGGGCAGAAGGGTTTTAAGGTAAACCCCAAGAAAGCGCAGATCGGCCAGCAGGAGGTGAAATTCCTAGGCCTGACCGTGCGCACTGGAGAAAGGGCCATAGATAAGGCTAGGAGAGAAGCGGTACAAGAGTTACCAGTCCCCAACACAGTGACGGGTGTGAGGTCGTTTCTAGGGCTAACCGGCTACTGCAGGGACTTTATTGAGGACTATGCAGCCACAGCGGCCCCTCTGCTCCGACTCCTGCACAAGGGAGTGGAGTGGCTTTGGGATGAGGGCTGCCAGGCAGCATTTGTCAGGCTCAAGAAAGACTTGCAGACCGCACCAGCTCTAGGAGCCATAGATGGGGGGAAAGAGTTTTTCCTGGAGGTAGCAGCCAGCGGGGACAGCCTCAGTGCTGTGCTGCTCCAAGAGCAGCACGGCAGGCTGGGGCCGGTGGTCTACTCCTCCCGGATACTCACGGATGTTGAGAGGAGCTACTCCAACTGTGAGCGGCACCTCTTGGCCACACGTTGGGCTGTAAAGAGATCACTGATCTTCACAGGCACCTCTCCCATCACCCTCCTCACCCATCACACACCCACCCAGATGCTTCTGGACGGGAGGATCAAGGATGGAACAGTGAGCAGTGCCCGCATTGCCCACTGGACCTTGCTCCTCTCACAGATGGATCTCAAGGTGAAGGGTCTCTGTCAGCCAAAGCTCGCAGCCAACCTGGTATATCCTGGAACAGCCCACCGGTGTTCCATAGAAGGGGTTTGGGAAGTGAACATTGGTTTATGGGCCGGGATACATCCCACCAGCCGCGAGATCTTATGTAGACGGTTCCAGCACGGTATCTGCTGGCGAGCATCTCACGGGGTGTGGAGTTTACGACCCAGCGGAAAACATTGCCCTGGCGATTAAGCTCCCCAGCACCATGAGCGCCCAGCAGGCTGAACTGTCCGTGGTAGTGTACGTCATTGCACACACCGAAATCTTCCCCACCCCCTACACGATTTGCTCGGACAGCATGTTCACATGCAATTCGTGTACGGAGTACCCGGCCATCTTGGCCCGCCGCGGATACACCTCCGCCGACGGGAGACCCCTCACAGTAAAACCCCTGCTGGAAAAGATCCTGGCAGCAGTGGGGGAGGAAGGGGAGGTTTTCATCCACAAGGCCCATTCCTCCACAGAACCCCACGGCCAAGGCAACCAGCAGACTGACTTGCTCGCCAAGGAGGGTGCCAGCACAGGCACTTTCTGGGACCCATTTGGGTCCAGACCCATGGCGGCGGTCAGAGGTAGGGACGGGACCCAAGGGAGTGCAGGGGTAGCGTTCGCCCCGGACCTTAAGACGGTCCAAGCCCAAGACCCCGTCCTCAAAGCAGTCCTCAGTGCAATAACTGAGGGAAAGAGGGTAGAGGGTCCGTACGGCACAGCAATGCTCTCCGTGAAAGAGGGCATGCTGTTCCGGGGGGAACAGTGGGTTGTGCCGCAGCAGCACCGGAGGGAATTCCTTCAATTGGCCCATGAGGGTCCAGGAGCGGGACACCACGGGCCTGAGACCATCTGACAGCGGGTGGAACAGGTGGGATGGTGGCCGGGACTCAGGGAACATGTCCGCGAGTTCCGTGCAGGCTGCCTTGTGTGCGCTGCTAATAACCCTGACCCCCACAAAAGGAAGGTACCTATGGGACACGTCAGGAGGGTGGAGGGACCATGGCAGTCGATACAAGTCGACTACATCGGGCCCCTGCCCATCACCCAGGGAGGCTATAAGTACTGCCTAGTCCTGGTGGGCATGTTCACCAAATGGGTAGAGGCCTTCCCCTGCAGAACAGCCACAGCTCTGGGTACTGCCAGGATCCTGGTCCGGGAAGTGTTCTCGTGGTGGGGACTACCACAGTATGTGGAGTCCGACCAAGGGAGTCACTTCACCGGACAGGTGATGCAGAATACCCTTATGCTGCTAGGCATTGAGGGGAAATGGCACGTGGCCCACAACCCGCAGTCATCAGCGATTGTGGAAAGAATGAATAGGACCCGAAAGGAAAGGTTGAGGAAGGAAGCGGTGGACTCGCCCCATAAATGGGCTGAGGTCCTACCGTTGGTTTTGATGGGGATCCGGGCCAGCCAGTCTAAAAGCACGGGTTACTCCCCGTACAAGCTAATGACTGGCAGGGTTATGCAGACCCCCACCCATGTACTAGTCCCGGTGCTCACGGAGGGTCAGCTCAGGGAGGTAAACCAAGGCAGGTTCGCCCGAAACCTCTTTGCGCACCTGAAGCAGGTCCAGGCGCAGGTGGCTGGGAACATGGGAAAACAGCATTGGAGCAACCGATTGCTGCTCGAGCCCCGAAAGCACCACGAGTGGGAGGTAGGAGATCAGGTCATGGTGAGAAACTATGCCCGAGTAGGGAGTTTGGAACCATTATAAATGGGGCCCTACAGCATTGTAGATAAAGCCAGCCCCATGGTATACACCATGAAGATGCCCCGGCGCACAAAATGGTTTCATATCAACCAGTGCAAGCTGTTTAGACCTGAGAGGGGAAAACGGCCAGTTGGGGTAAGGTCTGAGGATAAAGATCCTCAGCCTGCAGCAGGAGCGAGTTCGCAGACTGCACAGGCAGGCGCTGTGGCTTGCTTAAAGGGAGAGGCCATCCCGCCCATCGATTGGGACACTCCCCCGCTCTTTTGGGATCCAGATGAGGAGGGGCCCAAGGGCGAAAACCCCGCCCCTAACCCAGGTGTAGAGGGGGAGGGACCTGAGGTAAAAAACCCTGCCCCGGGCCCAGCCATGGGACCTGGGGGTGGAGACTCTCATCTTGCAGCAACAGGCTGCGAAGAGTTACCTGCCCCTAGCCCAGGTTCGGGAGAGGTCAAGCCTGAGGGAGTGGCGGTCCGGGTTAAAAGCCCACCAGCCAAAAAGGCCCCACCCGCCAATGTCCCTAGAAGGTCCCCGCGGATGCCCCAGCCGAGAAAGCCATGGTCACCTGCTCTCCAGTTACTAAGGGCAGCCCCTCGAGTTAGGGAGAGGTCCAAGGACAGGGGTCCTCAGCCAGCAGCCACGGGCTATGAGGGACCAACAGTACAGGATGGTGCGGCCACGCCGGAGGAAGCAGTGTGCCGCAGTCCAACCAGGAATTAGCCTGGCCGCCCGGAGACGGGCGGCGGATGTATATAGTTTAGATAATATATGTTTATAATTTTAAGTTAGGTATTTGGCTTAAGTTTGGGTGTTTTAGCTTAAGTTAAGTAAGGTGATGGGTAGTTTTAATTAAGTAAGTAATCTGCTAAGAGTGTGTGTATTTAAGTCGAGGCCGCAAGGCCCGACTGCTTCACCCAAGCCAAAGAATCTCTTGGGGACCTGGCTGCATGATTTTGTATCTGTTGCAGAAAAACTTTCAGGATGAAGGGGATCGTAATCCTACTCGCCCTGATGGGACTGAGCCTGGGAAGGAGAGGTGATGTGCAAGACTCCCACATGTATGGGTGCTCCGGAGATAGAGCGCCAATAGCAACCGACGGAAGCAGCGAACGGGATGCCGAGGAGACCGCCGTCTACGTTCACGAGGGAAGGTGGCCAGGGTGGCTGGGGTCCAATTCGTCTCACCGGGACTCCAGTCAGACTGGGTTCACGTATGGGGAGGCCTCCCACCTGTGCCCCAGGGTACGGGTCGTTACCACAAGGGTCAGCGTCACCGTAGGGAAGCGTGTATGTTTAACGTGCAAGGGACATATTCCTCTGGATAGGTGGTGATGGCTCAGGAAGCTGAGCAAAGATGTGAGAAACCCCGCAGTCGAGTGGGAACGATTGGGGAACAACACCCACCGGACGATTACAGGGAATCATGGGGATTAAGCGTGTGTTGGGACAAGTGGTGGGAACCGGATCAAGGGATTTACATCTGTATGTGGGGGTCGGAGACGGTCTGCCCCTCAGGCATATCCATTGTTTTCCATCGGCAGTGGCACGGGGAGGGGATGAAGTGGGATACCAGCCAGAAGGTGCGCGCGGTCCCATACTCCCCGATCCCAGTCAGCGCCACTGAGCTTGTTACCCGCCCTCGAAAGCCCCTGCCCACGGCGCAGGCGGCGAGGTTACCCATGGAAGGGTGCCCCACCACCACCAAGGGACCAGGGAATGGGTTGGTACTAGTACCTACCGATCAGATGCTGTACCGGGGGTACACTACGCGGTAGCCTCCATGATTTTAAATCTCACTGAGTTACATTTGCCGGAGTGGTGTCCCAAAGAAACAGAGCAGCTATACCAGGCCCTATTAAAGGACAAGTTCAAGAAGTTTTATGAGTTCGATTTTGCCCATGTTAACAAAACCGAACTGTACACCACACACCGAGAGTTTTTGGGTAATGCAGGGAGACAAAGAAGGGGAGTATGGAATGATGTTTTTACTGCGTTTAATACTGGGCCCTCTGTCATCAACAGTCTGGATGACATAGAGCTGCAGACCCAGATAAACGGTTTAAAAACTCAGTGAAAGAAGATATTAATGGATGAGAACAAGGTAGTGGGCTCGGAGTTGCATGAGGACCAGGCCATGACGGTCCATTTAAAGGAGATTATAGCGGAGTTGGAGAAACATGCAAAGACGTTAAATGCCCTCATAAGGGAGGACAGAAACGCTTCTGACCAGGCTGCGCAGAACAAGGTGTGCGTGCTATATGGGGCATGGTTGCTGGGCGAAGGCCGCAGTAATCTGGAGGATTTAAAACAGGGTTTAGGCCCCTCCTGGATCAGCAACAAGCACCTCGCAGCCCTACATCTGTTTGAGAATGCATTAAGCCCGTGCCAACTCCGGCTAGCTTCCGAAGCCTACCCAGTCCCCGTGGATTGTGGACAGTCCAACCACACGATCATGGGAGTAGTTGTTAGGATGCCGGTCATGGGTAGGACAGCCCGACCCGCACCGGTATACACGGTGGAGAACATTGGAGTCATTCAAGGGGGTGCACACATTCGTTTCACAGCGGTCCCGCCTTACGTCATAAAGTGGGAGCACGCTATGACAGGTACTGACCTCTCAGAGTGCCGGAGTCGGGGAGCACACATAATCCTGTGTCCCCAGCACTTGAATGCCTATTCAAAACCGCAGTGCGGGTTCAGAGCTGCTGGCGCAAAACCTATAAATTGTACCATGGAGGCAATGGCACAAGGCCATGTTCCCCCGCAGGTAGCATATATAGGAGGTGCGACATATTGTGTCACCACAGGAGCGTCCCACTACCAGCATGGACAGCATAGCTGGTGTCCAGTCAGTGACAGCAGTTTCTGTTTTAAGCCCGAGGCAGAAGTACAAGCGGCCCAGGAGCGAATTGTTCCCATTCCTGAACCCTCCACTGTTCACCTCACTGTGAAGGAGAATTTTACCAATTTGCAAAAGTACGTGGCGTACTTCGGCTATGAAATTCCCCCTCTCCCTGAACACCTAACCAAAATACTCAAAGCCGTTATAGTTTCGCAGAAACATTTTTACACTCTAGAGCAGAAAACAGTAGAGATAGGGACTAAGATATTAGATATTGTGATTCCACCCTGGTGCGATATTTTCAATAACATAGAGGTCCCTTCGTGGATCAGTCTGGCTTCCCACATTCTTGTGGTTTGCCAGTTAGGGATAGTGTTGTATCTAGTCTGCATTCAATGTAAGGGAAAAGGTCAGTTGTTAGAATTCCGAAACCAGTGAATCTGGAAGGAAAATTATGTGAAGGTGGAGGGAGATACGCCTGTTTGAGCTTTTCCTTGTATTTTTGATTAAAGATTGTTGTTTCTTTGTTTGTTGTTTTTAATAAAGATTTTGTGATGCGTTGTTAATAAAGATGTATGTGTGCCAAGTGGTGCAGGGGTGTTGGACCCCCTCCATGCTTGGATGTGTGTAAAAGACTGTAATTATTCTATGTATACTTATGTACACTACATTTTCACGGAATGGGAAGTGCATGTGTCGTGGGTACATTAGATAGGTAATTACAGGGGAAGGTTGACTATGGAGGGTCAAAAATGTTTTGCTCACTTTGTAATGATGATACTTCAAGCAAGTTTTAGTATCACAGGGGCGGGTGTAAGATTCGCAAAATTCTCACATTTCCCCAAGGTTATTAATAAAGGGACCCTATGGACAATTTAAAGAAGGGTACCCAAAAGATGGCGTCCGCACCTTGTGACCAAAAGCCTGTAAGATTTTAAAAGCTTGGACTCTGCAGCACAGAACAAGCTGTTTTGGGAAATCGAAACTTAAAATGCATTTCTGTGAAAAAGGACTTTTGTGTGTGAAAACCTAGACAGTTAAGCAAACACTGAATATGCATTTTTGTCGGATTGGAACAGGTCACCCCAGTTAGGCCTAAGCACAAGGCCATTAGTTTGTCCGCATAAATAATCGGAAACAGCTTAGGGAAGCGACCAAAGCTGCACAGGCCAATTAAAATGCATTATTGACAATACAGCTCGGACATCAGGTCACTAGGTGCGATAAACGCCCATCTAAAAACAGTTAGTTTAGATTGCTATAATCATTTAAAACAGCCCGCCAAAAGTGAAACAGTGAACTGACCTGATTTGGCGCGCAGATAAGGGCCATCGAAAGGAGTATAACTGTAGGCCCTCAGTAGCAATCGCTCTCTTCCCCTTAAATCTCTTGCTCTTTGCCCTCGTGGCTCCTGCTCTTTTTCCCCTCCCGCGCTTGCTGCCTGGCCACTGCCCATGTCTTTCCCGACTCCATCAGGGACGCCCAGCATTGCACCAGGAGAACACGGACAAACCAGGCCAGACGAGGTGGGACGAGACGAGGTGAGGTGAGATGAGATGAGATGAGATGAGACGAGATGAATTGGGAGAAGATTGAAGAACGCTTTGAATAATTGGGTCTTCAATCCAGCCGACCTGTGACGATCTTCATGCAAACTCCAACTGCCGCCCGAGGAAGAGGAACCATCATCCCTGCGATGTAAAGTACCCAAGCAAAAACTTTAACCTCAGGGTCCTTTACCTAGACGATGCCCTTGCAGCACCCTGAGACCACATGATGACGGCAGGCCCCAGAGAGCACAAAGAGCGAACCCCAAACCCCACAGCTGTTTGAACTCAGCAGATTTTGACTCGGTGAGCATGAATTCCTGGCTCCTCATAGCTTAATCTAGTTAGGTATAGGGGTGGGATAAGGATAAGGGGATTGTTAATGTAGTTTGTTTTCCCTCGATGTGCTGTGTGTTCCCCATTCCCTGTATAAGTATAGTTATTTTGTTTATGCCTGTAATTGTTTACCAGTAATTTCTCATCGGACAGTGTTTTATCCCTGTTCAATAAAATTTTGGTTTTCTTACACCAAACCACTTGTCTACTCGAGTTTTCTGTATCGCCGCCTGCACCTAAATCCGGTGTCTAGAACCCAGGGGTGTGGGAGCGATTCGAACCGCTCACCAACAGTCAGGGGCATAACTGACTGGGTGCACATGACGCGCCACCCGCCACCCCCTACAGTGTGTGCAGCAGTACAACGGAGCCACGGCCAGCGCTTCTTAAATGGATGCACACAACTTTCAGGTAAGTTTAGATTTTTTGCTTTTGGACTGAGTTTTTTACATTTTATTGGAGTAGTGGCTTGGTGAAATACATTTTAAAAGTTGTTAAAGTGTGCAGGGAATGCAGGGAGTGCTGCTGGACGTTTGCAAGGCTTTGGCTGCTAAACGAAGGCCTCTGAGGACACCACTTGCTCCTAGTTCTGGGGGCTCTAGTTGCAGTCCCCCTTGAGCTGCAGCATGACATGGAGATGGAGCAAAGGCAACAACGGGGACAAGCTGCATATAGAGGGAGGAGGAAGCAGAAGAGGAAAAAGTAGAAGAGGAAAAAGCAGAAGAGGATAAAGCAGAAGAGGAGGAAGTGGAAGGAAGGAAGTAACCCAGACAGCCCCTTTCTGGCCGAGATATCCGGAATCAAAATATCCTCTTGCGGTACCAGGGAACACAACCATAATTCCCCTTTCAATGTTTGTCCTACGCCTTACCTTCCCTCTGTTACTGACCATCAGAGCATTCTCTTGGCCACAATACTGAAATAAAAGCCTCCACAAAGCAAACTTTCCAGTCCATATATGCATCCAATATTATATCAAAAAATCAACTAATCACCCTCATGCATTCCTTTAGTGATTGTCTTGCGTGTACCTTTGCCTATCCTAGTGATGTTACGCAGTGCTACCCCAGTGGCTGCAGAATGACTTATGGAAGATTGCTGAGTTTCAGTCAGGGACACTGCAAATGGCCTTGCAAGACAACCTCGAGGAGCTGGTGGCCGGGAGTGTGAAATCGAGTGACGGTGTTTCTTCATCTTCTTCTTCTTCACTCTCCTCGCCCTCTTCTTGGTCAACCACTGGCTAGGCAGGCTAGATTTCTTAAGTGTCTGAAATGAGGAAGACACAAGGGTAGGGTTGCGGTGAGGGGAGGGGGTAAAGCAAGAGCTGCATGTTTACACCATGTACAGCTTGTAAATCAGAAGAGATTGTGGGATGAGGAGGGAGTGGGATGTGAGAAGGAGGATAATGTATGAGGATACCAGCATCTTGTATTCTTTCCAATGGCCAAGGGCTCAGCCATGCGCCTGCCAAGAATGGCCAGCATTGTTTCCTCCAAGGGGGTGAGATGAAGCTAGGAATGTGAGATGTGTCTTGTAGTTGGTAGAGATTGTTGGTAGGAGAGTGATGGGGGTGTCATGCATTGAACAGTGTGTGATGCTCGTGGTGCAGTTGGTAGGAGATGCCTTTTGAAGATGCATTCACTGACCTTGACCACTCATCTGAGGTCATGAAACTTCTTTGGGCACTGGAGCAAGGTCCTGAGGGTGACACTGCTGGCAGTGACCGTCTCGGCAATCTGGTCCCACATCCTTCTTTCTGGAGGGCCTTTTGGCCCCCTGTGTGTTGAGGGCCTCTCTTCCAGTGTTGACCCTCTGCACAAAGCTCAAGTGTTGCATCCGAGATACTGGGTGCCCTTTCCCTGGCCTAGTGTTAGTGCTGAAGCACTTTTAGCATTTTTAATCAGCAAATGCTAGCTCACCTTTAAGAGGTGCAGACTGCCTAGTGCTGAAGCAATTTTAATTTTTTTTTATCTACAGGAGGCAGCTCAGCTTTAAGAGCTGCAGACTGCCTGGAAGAGGAGCAGGCTATCTTGAAGTAAAGCTAGCCTTGCTCCAGCAACACAAACATTGGCCCGCTGCTGAGCGCACAGCCTGTCAGCAGTGCGTTCCACGCTAGGCTGTCTGTACCTCTTAAAGGGTATAATGGTAATTAGCAGGCAGCACGAAGTGGACATGCTGCCTGCACTTTTTGAATGGGCGCTGTCATATCTCGCATCGCGGTGCCCGCACCCCTTTTTTGTGGTATCGAATTTCCTGGCAAAAATGTTTATCTTCTGCACCCTCAACAACATCGCATGTAAAGTATGCAGAGGACATCTGCTCCTTTTTGCAATACTCTTTCATATGCCAGAGGCTGCATGGCAGAATTTTAGTGAGCACAGAATTCAAAATTCATCCCATAAAGAGTACATGCCAGCAGAAACTATATGCAAACAACTTTGCAATGACCTGACACAGGGAAGGAGGTGGACTGGGCACAGGGGATCATGTAGTTGCTAACATCTTCATAAATGTGTTCTGCATATAGGCCAAGGCAGGACGCAATCAAAGAGATACAGGACCAGGACAGGGATTGGACCAACCGTGGTGCAGCAGCTGCCCCAATTTGAATAGATGGTCCTGGCCATTTTTCACTATGAATCTATGGAGGACATGGGTGTGCGTGAATTTAGAGGCACGGTGCTAACAGCTAGCAAGTGTCTTATCATTATTATTATCCGTTCTACACTGACGTACTTCTTAATTCTCCTAGCAGGGGCTGTCTTTGCTCAGCAAGTGCATGATGTACAAATTATCTTTAGCGAGTTTGAGCAAGGTTTGCCAGGTGTTTCACAACTCATAAGTGCGATGGTGCAAGCGCAAGCGAGAGGAGAGTAACAGCAAAGAGCAGGCCAGGCTGTAAGCCCATGTCATATACCTGCTGTACAGTCAAGGGATTGGTACCCTATTGGGCCTTCCTTTGAACTGGATTTAATACAGGAGCAGAAGGACTTCGTGACATATTTTGAGTCCCCCATGAGTAGCTTGCTGCAACTTTCAGAGAATGTGCAATGGTGCACCTCCATTATCACTGCAATCATTGATGAGCAATTTACACAAAAGAAGAGTTCCATAGAGTGAGTTCCATCTTCTGGCCCTCTGCAGGGGAGGTGCAAAGTACAGAGGGAATAAAAAGATGAGAACTTTCTCTCATCACACTATGAATGTTGCCACTGAGACATTGGGCACCCAATTACAGGAATCCATCGCTGACAAATGTAACAGACTGGGTGATTAATTGGAAAAAGCAATGATGACTGACTTTAACCTATGTACGAGATGCCATGTTAACTGTTTTCATGCCAGATACTGGCCACCCAGTTGAGTCAGCCAATAGTTGGGCAGGAGAAATATCTCAGGGTGTCTGCACATCCTCCCATTCCATCCAGGCCTCTCAAAAGATAGATAAAGTGCCGGAAAGCAGGCTGCAGCTGGTAGTCATTGTGTTGCCAGATGAAGAGGAATTCATCAACCAGGAACAAAGGCAGGCATACCTGTATTGGAGGAGGTTTCAGCTGACATGAGCCTACCCAATGCTGCATCAGCAAGGTTGGTTCTGTTCCCCCAATGGAGAACTCACGGTTAACGAGGTTTCTAACTCTGGGAACCTGCCATTTGAGGAGGAGGGAACTAGCATTCTCAGTGGGCTGGTATTTGGTTGAGTGGGAATTCAAGGCTTTTTGTCTTGTCGCTGTTTAATTTTACATTTTATTATGTATTTGAAGTATTGTGCCACAGCGTCATTACTGACACCAACTGAGGGGCCAGATTAACATTTAAATGAATAATCAAAGTCAGCAGGAAATCAATATGGTCTGGTTTTATTAATTAATCTCCTTCAACACTGCACTAGCACTTCCAATTTGCACTGTAATCAGGTTTGACAAAAGGCTTTCAAACATGAATTTTGACTGGTAGAAAACCACAGCTAAGTATTTTTTTAAAAGAAAATCACCTAAAATATCTCTTTATAACTAATTTCCTGTTCCACCAGAACAGAACTGTATTCAAGCGCAACAGTAAAACAATAACCATTTTTTCAGTAATAATGAAAGATCATTTGTAATATTATTTCTTGAACAATAAGGCTGCAATATATTTTTAAGTAAGCATAGACTGAACAGAACCTAACACTTGATCTGCATTGTTTTTTCATTTTGTAGTCTTATGTAATAGTTATTGGAAAATGGAGTTTCTTCTCATTTGTGCAGCTTAAACCAAAGCAAGGCTGAAATGAATATCGGTATAATAGCTATTTCAGAATTTATGTGCATAGCAATTTTGCCTTAGGTGTGTGTCATACTTCAGATCACAAAAAAAGCATTTATTATTTACAATGAGGAGTATTTTAAAAGTATTGTATATTGTGTGTACTAGTTCAACCTAAAGGAGAGCTCAAGGGGAATAGATGCAATGGCTTTGTACATTGTAATGAAATAAAAGCAGTTGCTGACAAGCCAATTGGACTACAATGGATGAGGAGATCATTTGGCAGTATAGCCTAACATCTTCCATAAATAATGCATCTTAATTCATAATTTAAGCAAATTTTTTTATGTGCCCATTGAAAAAAATGACAATTTCTGAAGAAAAAGTATTAGGAATCAGAAAAAGATTATTTTGGAAAGATTTTAGGACATGACTGATTTAAAGCTGCAGTACCCTAAGCATGACAAAGTGCAGGGTAATAGATGGTGAAAAACTGATTTTGAGGGGCTGAGAATAGAACTTGGGAAAATAAAATGGGCAACAATATTGGAAAACAGTGGTGTAGAACAGCAATTGGAAACATTTAAAATGGTGTTCAACAGAGTCCAGGAAAAATATGTTCCACTAAAAAACAAGAACGAACTAAACACTAATGAGACACCATGGATGAATAAAGACATAAATTGAGGGCAAGGAAAGAAGCGTACGCTAAGCACATGGACTGCAGGGGAGAGCATGACAGGGAGACTACAAAGAGATTAGGAGAGAAGTCAATAAACAATTAGGAAGACAAAGAGGAACAAAAAATGTAATTATCAAGGAACATAAAACAAAATAGTAAAATATTCTACAGGCACATAAATTTAAAAAAAGGAAGTCAGGATGGGAATAGGGACACTAAGGGACAGACAGGATAAAATCACAGGCAGCAATAGCGAAATCGCAGAAATATTAAATAATTATTTTGCTTCAGTATTTACCAGGAATACAGATCAGGTGGACATGGCATCGGATGATGAGATTTAAAATGATATAACCGCAGGTAAAATAATTAGAGGAGAAATAATAAATAAACTAATCAAACTCAAAGAGGATAAATTCCGTGGTCCGGACAGATTGCATTCGTACATTTTTAAAGAACCTAGAGAAACGATAGCAGAGGCACTATCATACACATTTAATAATTTGTTAGAAAAAGGTATAGGTGCATTATGACTGGTGGTTAGCTAACATTACACGTATATTTAAGAAGGTAGATAGAACATGTCAAGGAACTATAGACTAGTTAGCTTAACATCAGTGGTTGGAAAAATAATGGAATCCTTACTGAAGGAAAAAATAGAAAAACATATAGAAACAAAAAATATAACAGAATAGTAAGCATGGATTTCAAAAGAGAAAGCCTTGCTTGACTAACCTCATTGAATTCTTTGAAGAGGTAACAGAGAGAGTAGACAAGGGTAATGCAGTAGATGTAATTTATCTCGATTTCCAAAAAGTCTTCGATAAGGTACCTCATAATAGACTGATGAATAAAGCATGTGGAGTCAGGGGACAAGGAGCAGAATGGATAGCTAACTGGCTGCAAGAAAGAAAGCAGAGTGTAGGGGTAAAGGGTAGCTATTCAAAGTAGCAGAAGGTGGAAAGTGGGGTTTGACAAGGATCAGTGCCTCCTTGAAGAGGGCAACGTCCCCACTGACACCTGGGAATCCCTGGCCCAAGACCTCACAAAGTGAAGGAGAAGCACCAGGAAGGCGGCAAATACCTCGAGTCTCTTCGCCGGGAGCAAGCGGAAGCCAAGCGCAAACAGCGGAAGGAGCGCACGTCAACCCAAGCACCCCACCCACCCGACACTTCAACCACCGTCTGCCCCACCTGTGACAGAGACTGTAGGTCCCGCATTGGATTCATCAGTCACCTGAGAACTCATTTTTAGTGTGGAAGCAAGTCATCCTCGGTTCCGAGGGACTGCCTAAGAAGAGAAGTGCTGGGACCACTGTTGTTCACAATTTTTATCAACGATTTAAACTTTGGAATCAAAAATACAATTTCTAAATTTGCTGATGACTCCAAATTGGCGGGGGTTGCGGGGTGGTGGATAGTCAATACTGAGGGGGACCGCGGCCGGCTTAATGGGAACGTTGGTTGTAAACCAGGTTTTACATAGAAACATAGAAGGTAGGAGCAGGAGTAGGCCATTCGGCCCCTCGAGCCTGCTCCACCATTCAATGCGATCATGGCTGATCATCCAAATTCACTACCCGGTCCCTGTTTTCTCCCCATACCCCTTGATCCCTTTAGCCTTAAGAAATATATCCAACTACTGTAAGAATTCATAATAATTTACAGCTCCGAAGATTAATTTCTTTGATTAAAGAATCCCTGGGTGATGTGCCTTTAAAAGATTTCAGGGATCAAAAATGGCCATCAGACCGCATGGCCGAAGACAAAGGACTTGGAAAACAGCTTTCTGTGTCTGTGAAGAAAGGTTCAATGGGAGTCAAATCTGTCAATGAAAGGGGAGTTTCCCCCACCCTGCAGCAGGACAATCAATGCCGGTTTATAGAACGTTCTACAATGTTGACTCTAAGATCAAGTGCTTGAAACTGCCAGCATGAACAAAGGAACTTTGTTTGCTAAGCACTCAAGACTGCCAATCAATTGCGGTTCCAGATGACCACAGGACAATGCTTTGTTTACAAAGAAATTGAATGCTATTAGCGTTTGTTTGTATATCAAGTGGACACATCCAAACTGAGGAGAAACCATTTAAATGAATGGAAATGGTTCAATAGCCCATCACATACAATGAAGACACATTTAAACTGCAGCTTCATTCAAAGCCAATCACAGACAATTGAAGAGACATTTAAACTGAGAAAAGGAACAGTTTAAAATGAATGGGTGATTCATCCAAACCCATTAATGGGGCAGTTGGATCCCTTTTGTTTTAGCCCAGAAACATCCTGATCTGGGCGGGCCCCAAATGGGGGGTATAAAAGATAGCTTCCCAGAAGCTCTCTCTCTCTCTGGCCTCGCCTCCGTGTCCCTCTACAGCATGGGAGTCTGCCTGTAGAAGCGAAACACCAGCAATTTACTTTTAAAACACTGGGGTGTTTTTCACTTCGGGGCAGTGAAGATCTAAGTTCGCAGAACACGGAGCAGGCATTTCCAGTGGTGAGCATATATTTTTCTGGCCTTCCACAAGGCAACTTAGGATAGGTATAGGGGTGGGAGTAAAGTGGGAATTTTGTTAGAATTGTGATTTTAGTCGATTTCCTTCATTGTGTCTGTTTCTCCTCCCCTATTTAAGCAAGACAGTGTTGCACCTAGCAGAGAAGTGCTATAGTGAACATTGAATTCGGTATTTAAAACTGTATTAAAAAGGAGTAGCTGTTTTAAAGTACCGTATGTAAAACTGTATTAAAAGGGGTGTTGCATCAAGCTGTCGTGCTGTGGTGAACGCTGTGTAGCTATTTTTTTTAAGCCTATATTAAAGTACTGTATTTAAAATAAGGTAGTGTTGCACTGGGCAGGGAGCGCTCTAGTGGACACTGAGTGTACTGCGTGTATTAAATAGAGTTGCACTGAGCAGGGAGCCCTCCAGTGGACACTAAGTGTACTGCGTTTAAGCAAAAGTGTTGTACCAGGCATAAGAGCCATTTCGATTTTTCTTTCTCTTGTTTTCAATAAATACTGGTCTGTTTTGCACCCAAACCATGAGTCACGTTGTTTTCTGTCTACATCGCTACCGAATAAGTCCGGCAGTCAGAACTCAGGAATAGGGGAGCGCTTCGAAACCGCAAGGGGGTCACTGGAGCAGCTCAGAGGCTTCTGACTGGCCAGAGACAAATAACCCCAACCCTGCTAGCGTGTGCTAATTCCTTACACTCCTTCTTGAATATATTTAATGTATTGGCCTCTACTGCCTTCTGTGGTTTTGTTTCAGATTCCTTTACCTGTCTGGTTCCTGATCCCAGTCACTCAGTGGGGCAGGCTATTGATTCAGCAGCACCACTGTCGGAGGTCTGGGAGCAGACAGTTTGACTGCCCCTATCTCAACAGAGGAACGTTCTGAAGTGAACTGTGAACAGACCTAGTTATCTGAACTTGTGCCCTGGCAAGTGTTGCCTGGTTTTCCCATTTGCAGCTTTTACTTTAGAACTTATTATTTGGTCAGTAGTCTCCATTGTTCAAACAGGAATGCTAAAATCCACCTATGTCGCATCAATTTCTTTTAATATTTAAAGGGCAAAAAATACAATCCTAAACTTCAGTGAACTCTATTGCGTAGGATTTTCGTGTTCATTTTGTTGGGGCGTCTGCAAGAGTGGGGAGGGATAAAACTCAACATGAAAATGAAAATTAAGGGGCATAGATTTAAAGTAATTGGTAGAAGGATTAGAGGGGAGTTGAGGAGAACTTTTTTCACCCAGAGGGTGGTGGGGGTCTGGAACTCACTGTCTGAAAGGGTGGAAGAAGCAGAAACCCTCATTGCATTTAAAAAGCACTTGGATATTCACTTGAAGTGCCGTAACCTACAGGGCTACGGACCAAGAGCTGGAAAGTGGGATTAGGCTCGATCGCTCTTTTTCGGCCGGCACAGACACGATGGGTCGAATGGCCTCCTTCTGCGTCGTAAATTTCTATGAAATTACAAGAAGACGCTAATTATATACCCAAACTTGCAGAATGGGCATATAATTAGTGAATGAATTTCAACATAGATAAATGTGAGGAATTACATTTTGGTAAGAAAAATAAGGTGGTCACATATTACTTGGAATATAAGAATCTAAATGGGGTAGAAGAGCAAAGGGAGTACAAATACACATATTAAAGTAGCGACGCAGGCTAATAAGGCCATAAAAAAGCAAACCAAGCACTAGTGTTTATTTCTAGAGGAATAAAATTGAAAAATAGAGAAGTTATGCTAAACCTTGGTTAGACCACACTTGGAGTACTGTGTGCAGTTCTGGTCGCCATATTATAAAAAGGACATAGAGACACAGGAGAGGGTGCAAAAAAAAATTACAAGGATGATACCAGAAATGCAAGGTTATACCTATCAGGAAAGGATGTACGAGCTGGGTCTCTTTTCTCTTGAAGAGAAGGCTGAGGTGTGACCTAATAGAGGTCTTTAAAATTAAGAAAGGCTTTAATAGAGTAGACACAGAGAGAGTGTTTCCATTTGTGGAGAAGAGCAAAATTAGAGGCCATCAATATAAGATAGTCACCAAGAAATCAAATAGGGAATTCTATATTCTATGCAATTGTATAATTCTACTGTACTCAATAACACTGTTCTCACCATCTGATTTCTCCCAGCTATTGCGAGGGACAGGAGTTTTGGCATTCTGAGAAAACACAAAAATACACCGATTGAAGTTTTCAATACACAAGCCTTTGATTTCTGAAATTAAATTCCTTTGCTAGAACATGATTATCTTCATAATGGATGTCATTAGGGTTTTGTTTATTCTAACAAACATAGGCCCTCTTCCTCTTATGTTTACTGCTCCATTGTTCTTATATAATTACTTTCTAAAGTTATGAATCTACTGTAAATGTCAAAATTATTCAGCATTTTGAAAATTCCAGGCAAATTCAAGATCACCAGTAGAGCTTTTGACATTGACGACTCCAGCAGTGTTGTTACTGTTTTTGGAACTCTGCTCTTGATCAATGTTGATTGATTTATCTCTGCCTTGGACATCCCTAAAGTTTTGACAAAGTCTGCTGCCATGTACTTCTAACTAAGTTACCATCAATTGGCTTCTAAGCAAAGCTATGTTCATGGCTTTCCAGTTTTCTCTAAATTGGTCTTCATGTGCTACAATTTATGGTTTATACACTGAGTCATTGCATTAATTCAAGAGTTACTCAATGTGCTGTCCTCTCCCCACTCTGTTACCTTTTCATATTAATGACATTCTCGGCTCATCGTTCCACTCTAGCCTTATTGTGCTGATGATTCCACTCAGCATTCATCAACATCCTTCCGATCACATGCTCTCAATCAACATCAATTCCAGTCCTCTTGCAATGCATCTTTATTCCTTACGTGCTTTTCAATGGGTCAATCAAAATCATGTTTCTTTCAATTTTTCATCTATCAATATTCTTGGCCTCACCACCTCCTGTGAATTCAAATAGATCTCCTGCATATCCACATAAAGCTGCCTCCAAATACTCATTTCATCTTTTGTGCCAAACACTTCTTTTCCACTATATATATAAAGGCCAAGTCTGTCCAAGATATAGGGAGGCTTCCATATATAAGAAGGCTCTTATAACAGCTCTTTGGCATTTCTGAACAGCATACAAGAAAGAAATTGTCAACTGATCAACGATCTCTCTCTCACCATTAACCTCCAACTCTCTCTCTAACACAACTTTTCTGCAGCATCAAGATGCCAAGAACAGCTTCTAAGGACATTGATGGCTTTAACCAGGGTCTGCCTCAACTGTCCTTCATGTTGACTTGTCCTAATTGGAGGATTGAGGGCAAGAACAATATAAAATGACAAGGTAGCCTATCTCAGTTGAAAAATAAAAACTGTCCCATTTTACCCTGCTAAAGATATCAGACCCAAAAATATGTGGGCAGGTTGATCCCAGCATACAGTCTGATTGTGCCCACCATCGGCTGCTGTCACTAACCCTGCAGAACTTCACAGGACCTTAAGGCAGGGCCACGAAGAGCAGGCCTTGGATGCTTGGGGATATGTCTCGAGGTTTCCCCACCAGAAGAGGCCGCATAGTGCAGTGTATAGAATCATAGAATGATACAGCACAGAAGGAGACCATTCAGCCCATCATATCTGTGCTGGCTCTTTGAAAGAGCAATCCAATTAGTGCCACTACCCTCTATAGATTCATAGAATAAGTGGTCAGCCCAGGGAAGGGGTGACGGTTTGGCATGGTCTAGCAGAAGATGTGGAACAGGTTGATGATAGCATTTTGTGGCACCTACATTTGGTCCACTGATAATTGCTCCTGTGAAGCACCTTGGTACGTTTTACTATGTTAAAGGTGCTATATAAATGCAAGTTGTTGTTGTAAATAATACTGTTGTCTGACTGTGACATTTTCTTTAAGGTCTGCCACATTTCTTTGTATCTGTTCCCAAGGTTGGGCCTAACCACCAGCTTCTGAGAGACATGCTGCACCGCTCTCCTCAGGAGATGGCATCCTGGCACGTCAAATAGGGTGACCATCCACATACCCATTTTACGCAGAAGCACCTTCCCCCCTTTCCTTTCCCAGCCTTCAAACAGGGGATTTTGGTGCTTCACCACTTCATCATTCACCCACAGACTCTGTTTCCACCTTCGTATTTGTTTTGCCTTTTCCTTGATTATTGCCAACTCATTTCTTTCTGCCATACTAGTTCTGGAAAGGTCACTGAATGTATTTAAATAATTGCAGTCCTTGTAAACAACAACTTGCATTTACTTATCACCTTTAATGTAGAAACACATCCCAAAGCGCTTCATTGAGGCTTAATCCAAAAATAGATGGCGAGCCAAAGAAGGAGATAATTAGGAGGGTTGAAAAGGAGTGGATTTCAAGAAGAGTCACAAGCCGGAATTTTGCTGGCGCTCAGAGGGTGGGTTTGAAGGCGGGTTCACTGTCAAAATAGCAAAGATTGACAGCGAGTAGGAAACCCGCTGTCAACCCGCCTCCACACGAGTCTCCCAGGTGTCAAGTCTGTCAGCGGAGAACTGACCTGACACCAAGCAGTGGGGGAGAGAATTGAGCTAATCAAATGGCTTGTTAAGAGACAATTTAATGGTATTTTGGGCTTCTTTCCAATTTTACCTTCTCCCCCACAGGTTACCTGCTGTCCGGGGAACACGCCAGCTCACCCTGGCGTGATTTGAGTCTGCTCTGATGTTTCTGATAAGCTGACAGCTGCAGAAGTGGTGTAAAGGATGCCATTTTGCAGATGGTCAGTTTCAGAGCGCAGAAACTTTTGGTTACCTCATTTGTAAGATATATAGAGATTTCTTTAGCTTGCAAGTGTTTAGAGGCAACTGTATGTCCAGTGCCACCTCATTGGAACAACCTCTCTCACCATTAACAGATCACTTCTGTTATCTCACCTGCAGCTGCCGTCTATTGCAGCAACATCGGTGACCTTGAAAAAAATCAGACCTTGGTCCTCTGAATCCTTCCACGATCAGCCCCAACACCAACATCACCGGACACACCAACATCACCAACAACTTCACCAACCTTCTCCGCCATCACCTGATGCTGCACTGGACACAGGGCATCAGCCCCTGACAACATTGCTGCCCGGGAGGCCAGCGATGGCATCACCATGGCCAGATTTACTTTACTTGACGCTGTAAACCCTGGCTGCCACATGATGCATCAGGTTGACACCATCCCACACCAACACCGTGAAGCATCCCTTTAATGTCCAAGCCATTCCATGCACACACATCACTATAGTGCCTGGGGGTGGGGTGGCGGGGGCAGGGAAGTTATGTCTCAACTTTCACTGGAACTCAGTAAGACACTTCTCAAGGTGCGCTCAGATCTGTCCAATAAGGGGCAGTGTTAGAAAAATAGATTTCACTGTATGACAACACATTGCCAGAAACTTCACATGGACATTGGCTAAACCGCTCAAGTGCCTACCCTTCTGTGTTGTTAGTTGGTATGCTTGCAATAGGATGAGGGTGAGTGTAAGAGGCGGCTAGTAAGATGGGGAAGTGATGAAGTAGATAGAGAGGGTTGGGTGGAGGTGCAAGCCAGAGTGATGGGGATGTGTTGAGTGGCACAGCAGGGTGAGTTTGAGTGTGGCTTTGCAGTAACGTTTCGTGATCCACTGAGATCATAGAAATATTGGCGCCACTGCAGCCAGGGACCCCTGACGACATGCATGCTTTTGCCCTCCTGTGCAATGTGCAACCAGGCTGTGTTGGTGTCCTGGGGAGGCCTCTTCCACCCTTGGAAGGGAAGAGAACCTCCCTGCATGCTGTGACTCCCTCCATAAACATTGTCTGGGTGCAAGCGTCCACCTTTGTGCAGTGCTTGTCAGTGTTTGCAGCACCTCAATGCTGTCAAACACTGACAGCACAACTGTCAAACTCAATGTGGCCGTGGTCCCTTTGAGGAAACCGACTGATGACACATCATCAAATGACGTCATCAGACCCGCTTCCTGTTAAATGGCTGGGAAGCCTGAAGGGCGGGCTTAACAAGGCCAATCAAGGGAAAATCCCTCTGACAGAGCAGCTGCAGCCAGGATCATGACTGGAACCCGGAAACCAGCTCTCCCTCCACCAACCCGACACCGCTGAGAAAATCGCGGTCATAGAGGTAGAGAGGGAGGAAGTCCAGAGTGTGGGGCTTAGGTGGCTAAATGCATAGCTGCCAATGGTGGGTAAAAGGAAAGGCTGGATGCATGAGAGATCAGAGTCAGAGGAAGGGAGAGTTGGAACAACAGAAGAGAGGCTTTAGAAGAAGATGGTGTAGTTGCTCGTGTCAAAGCCTACAGGAAGGATAAGACACTACGGTTAAATTAACAGAGGCTGTTGTTCATGGGTTTAGTTAAGACTGAAATAATTTTTCTCCCCGTATGCAAACACACATTTAAATGGCAAAGACCCATTAAATGTTGTCTACAACTTCTTAAGAGCTGATGACTCATGCTATTTCTCTTGTCCTTAGCCCTCACCTTTGGCAAACACCAGGCCCACTCTGGCCCAAGAGCTTGTTGTACTTGGATAATTAGGCCAAACTCAGGGGAATTCCAGGAAGTTAACCCAGCAGAATGTCCCCAAGCACTAAGTTCACTGCATTCCAGTCCTGCTCTTCCACTACAGTATCGATAAACTGTGTATCATTCCTTCAGAAAAAGAACAATGATCGATATTGTGATTTTATTACAACTGATGGTTTTAATGGTGCAGACATTCACATTATTTTTCTCTGTACAATTATATTTCTGGTTAAAATAAAGCTTCAGGCTGTTGATCATTTTGCATGGGAGATGGAAGCATGATGATCATTTTTCTGATAAATTTTGCATTTACAATCTGTGTGTCTAATCCTAAAAGCTAACAAACCTCATACCATATAATATGCAGCCTTGAAAGTAGAACATCACCCACTGTGCCTTATCATTTTTCAATAGCATTGCTCCTCCTTTCCATTGAATTTGAAATGTAGAAAAATGTGAAGACCTCCTAACAGTTAGACTCCAGTTTTTCTGTACGTTCTTGCAATCTGAGATTTTTCGTGATCAGCTGATTTCCGTAAACAAAGGTGTCAGGAATGATGGGAGGGGGAGATGATGGATGCAGAAGAGGCTGGTGGTCCTGTGTAAATTAAGCAGCAATGAGAATTTAAGGCACCTCTCCCTGCATTCCAATCTGTCTGTGTTAAATTATATCAATGTGAAGAAATATTAAACATGTGCTGTGTGTGCTGACTGGTTAATAAAAAAATTGTGATGCATGTTGTGAAAACCCATTTTTTTCCCTCCCTGTTAACGCTTAAGGTTACTGAAGCATGAAAAAGTCATTTTCGGATTAATCCAAGCCAGAAAAAGCCACAGTGATAAGGCTCAGCCTCTGCCACTAAATCCTTAAGCACTCATAACAGCGATGCTGTACAGCTAATTGCAGCAACGTCAGATTTCACTGAAAGATTGGTCTAATTTTTGAACACTCTACAGACTGACTGTAGAATACTGCTGACTTGGCCAAATCCATTCGAGAAACAACATCAGCACCGTGCTGTAAAATTATTGCCAAATAGCCCAGCCAGAAATGCATAAACAAAATCTAATTCAAGTACAGAGTGTACTGAATGGCTCCACCGCACAAATAACAGTACAACTGGGAAAAGTATTTAGTGATATGAAGTGTTCAATGTCACGAGATATTTTTCCAATTTGTTTGAAATCTGACAGCAGAAAATTTATTGAAACTAAAGTGCTGGTAGCATCAGCGTGATTTTGAAGGTACCGTCATTTAAAACAAAAATCAGGAATATTTATTTTTTTATAATGAGCTCTTGCAAACCGTGGAATAAGATCTAAGACTTAAAATGTGGCTGTGCTTTATTGGAAGGTTGATGCACGATTCCTGCTCTGCTGATAAGAAAGCCTAGCTTTAAATCAGTTATGCGGATTTTCCTGTCAGTGGTAATGGGAAGCCATATAAACCCAAGGTGTTTAGAAGGAGTTATGGTTAACTTTAATGTGCTCTTGTTTTCATCTATTGATTGTTCATTCTTAGAATATTTTTATAGAAAGAGGAATGGCATCATTAGGGATATGTACCTTGGAAGGGTTATTGAACCTGACAGTGTGAGGATGCTGAATTAATGTGCAGAGTTGAAGTTGAATCATCCCTGAATTTATGACACGCATTAAGTCAATACTTCAGGAGATGCCATCAGCACTCAATTGGGTTTAAATCTCATGGTGCAACATTGGTAATGATAATAGTCTTTGCTAAAATACCAGACAAAGGGATTTCATACAAATGAATTTCAGAAACGAACAGAAGAAAGCAATACCATATATCTTTGCATCTATTTGATTTTTAGAAGGGGTCCTGTCTCTTTCATTTCCACCTAGCAAGAGTGGTAAAAATACATCACTGACAACTTACCTATCCCTGAGTAATTTTACTAGGGGACAACCTAATGAAGAGGTTGGTGAATACACATCACCTGATTTTCCACACGTAGCACTGCAAAAATGATGGTCCCTGGGTCTCTCCAAAACGTAAAAGAAGGAATATAAAATGCCATTCGTCATATAACGTTATATAATATATTAACTTATATATATAATATATGTATATAATATAGATAACGAATATATTATATGATACATGTTATGGCCCAGAAATTCGTGTCTCCACGGGTGGGTACGCACGGGGTACTCACCCGTAGGCCCAATGGAAATGCCGGTTTCCTGCATGCACTGCGCATGCGCGGGAAACCGGCACTACCGTTCCCCTGAATGAAGGGGTTCAGAGGTCGAACGCTTGCGCAGGAGAGGCAGTGCGTGCGCATCGAACTTAGTTTTTTTTTACAGGTTTTCCCGGGAGGGTAAGTCTCCAGAAGTTAGACATGTAAAAAGCAGGTGTAAGGCCTGCTTTTTACAAGGTAAGTGGTGAATTAATTAAAATTAAAACATTTTTTCCACAGGTTTATTATTTTCAAATACTTTAAAGCAAGGTAAGTTTATTTTTAGCCCCGTTAGAAAATAAAATTATTTTTTTCAAAAATTTAAATTATTGTTTAAAATAGTTATTTCATGTAATTTAAGTTTATTTAAAAAATGTGATTTAAAAAAAAAAATTATTTGAAGATTTAGTGCTGTTTTGGGGCCGTAGTATTTATAAGTCTTGACAGCACTTCCTGTCAGACTTATGAATGGAGCATTCCCTGCTCCGATTGGCTCTCCATGGCCCACGTGATCCCAGGGGATGCATCGAACTAACTGCGCCCCTGGGATACGCAAGCACTGTATGCCGGCAGCTGGACCAGGCCCCAGATCGGAATTCCACGGGGGCCCACAGCTCAACGGCCGGCGCGCAAGGTAAATGCAGATCGGGGCTTGCACCCACGGGAAGTACCCAACCCGAATTTCTGGGCCTATATCTATATATATAAACGAGTCGATCTGTCTGTCCTTCTGTCTGTCTGTCTGTCCTCATGTGTGCGTCTGTCCGGCTATGCGCTCGAAAGTTATACGGCGTACCTATGCACGCGTTACCTCCGAAGAAAGCTTACGCTTCCGGGACGCTGGTAAGCATATTTACTTTTCGGTCGGACGAAAATTGTTCGCGCCTTATGCAAAAAACCTTCAAAATTAAACTCATTATCTGCTAGCATTGATTGACTGACGTCAAGGTTCGACCAATCCTGTGCCGTCACGATTGACCAATCCTACAGTACAGTCCCCTGATGGTTGGCCAATCGGTGTGTGTGTGTGTGGGCGGGACTAATCGTTTTCATCTCGGGGATCTGGCAGCCACTGTTTCAGTGCCATGACTTCAGCTTCCAGCTAAAATTACTTTGAAAGTTAGTATCTCTTTTAAAAATAACATAAGATTTACCAAAAACGTTTTATAAGTACTTTCACTTTCATCTTTCAAGGTATTAAGTGTGTGTGTGGGCGGGACTAATCGTTTTCATTTCAGGGATCTGCCAGCCATTCTTTCACTGCTTGCAGCTTAAACTACTCTCCTTATCCAGCTTTGAAAAAGTTAGTTTCTCATTTAAAAATAACATAAGATTTACCAAAAAACATTTTATAAGTACTTTCACTTTCATCTTTCAAGGTATTAAAAGGTAGAAATGTTGCCCGCCAGCACATTCACAAAGGGACACAGACAGGGCCCTAAAGCCTGGGACTCGATTTAAAATGTTGCCCGGCACCAGATTCACAAAGGGACACAGACGGGGCCCCAAAGCCTGGCACTCGATTTAAACCGCCCGCCCCAAAACAGCCCTGGCAATGCCGGGCTCCCCCCAGCTAGTGTTTTCTATATATCTATGGTATGTGGGCAAGTGTTTCATTGAAAACCTACTATAAGTACTTGCAGTACATGTTATTCCTGTAGGTGGTGCTGTGATAGGCCTTTTTAATGTTAAAAGTGTCACACTGCATGACGCACACACAATAGCTGCTATTTCATAGTGAGAGTATATTGCCTTATGTTTACGCAATCTGGCCACTGGATTCCCACAAATTGCTCAAAATGCTTTCTAAACTTGATTGTCATTTTCCTTCATTTCTCTAAGTAAAATTTCTAATGTCCAAAATAAAGGTTTAAACAAAATTAAAAGATAAAAAAATACATATTTCACAATACTGTAATGTGATTTAATTTCAGCACTGAATTGTTTTTTTGTGCCTTTTAATGCCTTGATTAAGATTTTTCTGCAAAGGGCTCATCTTCTCCCAAAAGAATAGGCTTGGATTTCATATTTATTGCCTGGTGCTGTGACTCTCTAAAGTGACATTGGATTATGCAGTCTGAGCAGTTTGCAGTGCCCATGATGTGCCAGAATGCATCAATACCATTCTGTCAGGTGGGCTGAGGAACATTTTTTCTTCAGCTTCTATCAGTTTCTGTTTCAAAATTATTTAAAGAACACCTAGAAAACATACTTCATAAGATATACTTAGGTATTATATATTGGCCTATATTGGCTCCTAGTTAAGCAATGCCTCGATTTTAAAATTCTAATCCTTGTTTTCAAATCCCTCCATAACCTCACCCCTCCCTATCTCTGTAATCTCCTCCAGCCCCACAACCTCCTGAGATATCTTCACTCCTCTAATTCGATTTTAATCGCTCAACCATTGGTGGCCGTGCCTTCAGCTGCCAAGCTCTGGAATTCCCTCCCTAAACCTCTCCACCTCTCTCCCTCTCTTTTCTTCTTTAATAGCCATGGTGTGGAGATGCCGGAGTTGGACTGGGGTGGACAAATGTAAGAAGTCACACAACACCAGGTTATAGTCCAACAGCTTTATTTGAAATCACAAGCTTTCGGAGCGCTGCTCCTTCGAAGGAGCAGCGCTCCGAAAGCTTGTGATTTCAAATAAAGCTGTTGGACTATAACCTGGTGTTGTGTGACTTCTTACATTTCTTCTTTAAGACGCTCCTTAAAACTTACCCCTTTGACCAAGCTTTTGGTCATCTGCCCTAATATCTCCTTATGTGGTTCGGTGTCAAATTCTGTTGTATAACATTCCTGTGAAGCGCTTTGGGACGTTTTACTACGTTAAAGGCGCAATATAAATAAAAGTTGTTGTTGATGTTATTGTTTTGGTAAGAGTGTTTTATTTTTTTTTAAACCCAGAGGCTGTCCGTGTATGTATGCATGAGAGAGAAAGGGGGAGGAAAATGACAGTGTTCTGAATATACACCTGTTACAGCCATTGTTTTGTGTTCTATAAACTTCAGAAAGTGAAAGAGCGACTGAGATGAGGGAAAGAAGAGACTGAATTCAGGGAAAGAGATTGGGATCAGGGAAAGAGAGAGATTTATTTCAGGGAACAATAGAAATTGATGTCAGGGAAAGAAAGAGAGACTGAATTCAGGGAAAGAGAGAGTGAGGTCAGGGAAAGAGCAGAGTCAAAGAGAGATGATGTGTGAGAGAGAAAGACTGCGTCAGAGACAGCGGGGTGAGAGAATGGAGGCAGAAAGAGAGAGAGGGCGTTGGGAGGAAACATGAATGACATAAAGGGAGCCACTGAGGCCCACATTTTCCCTGTGTTACCCACTACAGATATAGCCTGCAGCTATTGGTGGCCACATCACATCATACCTCCCACCACCTTCTACCTTCTAATAGAAAAAGACAGAGAAAAGGAAAAAGAAAAGTTAATGGGAGAGCATCAAAAGAGAAAAAGAAACACAGATACAGAAAAGGTGAGACAGAGGGGAACAATAACACAGAGATCTCAGAGACAGTTTAGAGGGTGAGCATATTTTCTGACACATCGTGATAGGTTATTTTTTAATTCATTCTCGGGATGTGGGCGTTGGTGGCAAGGCCCACATTTATTGCCCATTCCTAATTGCTCTTAAGGTGGTGATGAACCTTCTTCAACCGCTGCAGTCCATGTGGTGAAGGTACTCCCAGAGCGGTGTTAGTTAATGAATTCCACAATTTTGACCCAGCGACAATGAAGGAACAGCGATATATGTCCACGTCGGGATAGTGTGTGACTTGGAGGGGACCTGGAGGTGATGGTGTTGATTAATATAACATTCGAAATTTAAATGTCGATTTTCTACCTTTCAAAAGATGTCGTCAATGTTATTATTGAAATATTCCCCACCTGCCTGTAGGAACAAGCTAACTTTGGTCTCATTGTACATCACAGAGCGGCTTCAATGACATAGGCTGTAGGTGCACTCATCGATAAAAGGAAGTCACTGCTTCGATCTAGTCGTGATGCTGATCTGTAGATGCCAAGCTATGTAACAAAGTTTGAGATCTCTTCATTTTCAGATGATCTATATAACAAGTGCTCCTTTCCATTTTGTCCCTTTCTTTTAATATAGACATTAAAAAAATACTTGATAGAGATTTTTTAAAATACTTAAATGTATTTTCATGAAGAAATAGTTGTCAAGTCTTTCTTTGTTTAGGGAGAATTTTTTGCTATTCCTTGGTGCTCTCCCTGAGCTAGCCAAATGTATACTACTTAGTACAAAATTCTGCTCAACAAAAATGAATGTGCAGGAACGGAGGTTCCTGTCAAAAAGACTGAGTTCGACTCAGGCAATTAAAATAATGAACTTTAATGAAAAGAAACGAGTTTAAACTGGAAACTGCTGGAACACATCAATAACAGGTCTACTCTCCTCGAGGGCTCCACGAGGACTGATCCTCTGGTCAGAAGACTGACGTCATCATGTCATCACGTTCTTCCCGCCATTGGGGCATCACGTGACTAACGGCATGACGTCATCACGTTGAAACCACGCTTTAAAGGTAACTAGACATTGTACAGTCAAACAGTGTAATTAAAGGTACAGGCACAGACAGTAACTACATTGCTGTTAAAGGAATTATGTACAACCGCTCTGAGTCCTTTGGTGGCTCCACCACATGCTCCCCCCCAGAATTGTCTTTAACAGAAAAGGTGAGGCAAGGAGGAGGCCTGATGAGCCTGTCTGATTGACTTCGATACCCTGGTAGAGGAAGTTGACGACCGGTGGTCGAGGTGGCAGTCGGTTGCGGCTGAGCAGGCGCGGCGAGCGCGGTCGAGTTGGCAGGCAGCTTTAGTTGATCTGGTGCGGCGGCAGCGGGCGGTCGGCCACGTTTGGGTGGCTGAGCGACTACGACAGGGTGGTCCAGGTCCAGGTGAGCCAGCTCAAGCGGTCCACCAAGATGTGATCAGGCTTCCCTCTGACGTCGACCGAAAAGGATTTGTCTCCTGGTTCGATGACGCGGAAAGGACCAGTGTAAGGGGGCTTGAGCGGATCCTGGTGAGCGTCGTGGCGGATGAAGACAAACTCCGCATTCTTCAGTCCCGGCGGCACGTAGGAGTTCTGCAAACCGTGATTGGACGTAGGTATCGGAGCGAAGCATCTGGCCACTTCTTGGTGGCGAACAAGATGCCGGGAGGCGGACCACGGCTCTGTGGGAGAAGGGAGGAAATCTCCTGGTACACGGAGCAGCTGGCCATAGACGAGTTCAGCTGAAGACGATTGTAGGTCGTCTTTGGGCGCCATACGAAGACCCAACAGGACGCATGGGAGTCTGTCCACCCATCCTGCGCCTTGAAGACTGGCCCAAAGAGAGGCTTTAAGCGACCTGTGGAATGGCTCACAAAGGCCGTTTGCCTGCGGATGACAGGTGGTGGTGCGATGAAGTTTGGTACCGAGCCCCTGAGCCACAGCGTTCCAAAGATCCGAGGAAAATTGTGGCCCGCGGTCAGGAGAGATGTCCGCCAGTACCCCAAAATGGGCAACCCAACAGGAGATGAAAGCTCCAGCGACGTCTGCCGAAGTGGTGGAAACCAAGGGAATTGCCTCTGGCCACCTAGTGGTGTGGTCCACTATGGTGAGGAGATGAGTATAACCCTGAGAAGGCGGAAGCGGCCCCACGAGGTCCACATGCACGTGGTCGAAACGACGCTCCGGAACAGTGAACGCAGCCACTGGAGCCTTGACATGACGCTGGACTTTGGCCTTCTGGCATACGACGCAGGTATTAGCCCAGTCACGGACATCGATGTGCATACCTTTCCAGACGAACTTGGCCGACATAAGCCGTTGCAAAGCCTTCATCCCCGGGTGCGACAACCCGTGTATGGCATCAAAAACCTTCTGGCACCATGCGACTGGCACGATAGGTCGAGGAACTCCCATGGAAACGTCGCAAAGGAGCATGGCACCTGCGGCCTGGAAGATGACGTCGGTCGCTTGGAAGCTTGAGGGAATGGTTCTATATGATTGGACCTCCAAGTCCGAGGCCTGATCTGCCACCATGAGGGCGTAGTCGATTCCCAGGTGCACCGCGTGGACCGTCGCACAGGAGAGGCAATCTGCCACCAGGTTGTCCTTACCAGACACATGTTGAATGTCCGTGGTAAATTCGGAAATGAACGTCAAGTGACGTTATTGACGAGCGGACCACGGTTCGGCGGTCTTGGCCATGGCGAACGTAAGGGGTTTGTGGTCGACAAAAGCCGTGAAAGGGCGCCCCTCCAATAAAAACCGGAAATGGTGAATGGCGAGGAAAAGGGCCAGTAGCTCCCTATCGAAGGTGCTGTACTTTTTTTCATTCTTTCGTAGTTGACGGCTGAAAAACGCCAGCAGTTGCCACGTACCATTGACCCACTGTTCTTGTACTGCACCGATGGCGTAGTCTGACGCGTCAGTGGTAAGGGCGAGAGTAGCACCTGGAAGTGGATGCGCCAGCATGGTTGCGTTGGCCAAAGTGTTCTTGGTGTCGCCGAACGCCTGGACCATCTCAGCTGTCCAGCTGATTGGATCTTTACCGGATTTGCCCTTGAGGGCCCCGAACAAAGGTTGCATGAGTTGAGCCGCCTTGGGGACAAAACGGTGGTAGAAGTTGACCATCCCCAGGAACTCCTGCAAGGCCTTGACTGTCAACGTCCGCGGGAAAGAAGTAACCGCCTCAACCTTCGCCGACAAAGGGACGGCGCCGTCCGATGTTATGCGATGTCCCAGGAAGTCGATTTGTTGCAGTCCGAACTGGCACTTGGCCGGGTTGATGATTAAACCGTGTTGGCTGAGGCGCGTAAAGAGGGAACGCAAATGGGAGATGTGCTCCTCCTTGCTGGCACTGGTGATGAGTATGTCGTCAAGGTAGACGAAAATGAAACGCAGGTCTCGAAGAACGGAGTCCATTAAACGTTGGAACGCCTGTGCTGCATTCTTTAAGCCAAACGGCATCCGCAGGAACTCAAAGAGGCCAAAAGGGGTGATGACTGCGGTTTTTGGGACGTCTTGTAGGTGCACTGGAACCTGGTGACATCCACGGATGAGGTCGACTTTAGAGAAGATAGAATTTCCCGCCAAGTGGGCCGAGAAATCCTGGATATGCGGGATCGGATACCGATCTGGAGTGGTGGCGTCGTTGAGGCGTCGGTAGTCACCGCATGGCCGCCAGCCGCCGCCTGGTTTCGGCACAATGTGGAGAGGCGAGGACCAGGGACTTTTGGATCGCCGAATGATCCTGAGCCGCTCCATCGTGGCGAACTCCGCCTTCGCAGCTGCGAGCTTGCCGGGTTCGAGCCTTCTAGCCCGCGCCTAAACTGGGGAGCCAGTAATGGTGATGTGATGTTCAACACCATGTTTCGTCACCGAAGAGGAGAAGGTGGGCCTTGTCAGCTCCGGAAACTCCCTGAGGAGCCGCGTGAAGTCATCTGGAGGAGGGAAAGCACAGGCAATGGAGCGCGCCACGGAGATACCGTGGAAGCACGGAATCGAGTGGAAGGTGGCCGCGTTGATCAGCCGGCGATGCCGGACATCGACTAGTAGGCTGTTGACACACAGAAAATCCGCCCCTAGGATAGCCTGTGAGACTGTGGCCGTGACGAATTCCCAAAAGAAGCGCTGACCGCCGAAACAGACTTCGACCCGCCGCTTTCAGAACGTTCGAATAGCTGCGCCATTAGCCGCTATGAGGGAAAAAACGAGGTTCCCAGTCTGCATGTCGAGCTTCGACGCAGGTAGAATGCTACACTGCGCCCCGGTGTCACAAAGAAAACGGCGGCCCGAGAGGGAATCGGTGATATAGAGGAGTTTCCCCGTAGAACCGACGGCCATCGCCACCGCGGAACGCCCGTTAGACTTGGTCATCCGTCGCCAGGGACGCCGCCTGCGCTTTCTTGGGTTTTTTTTGGGCGAAAAACTGCAGGGGGAACAGCAGCATCGTGCTTTCGCGCCAAAACGAGTGTGGTAGGAGCACCAGCCCGCTGTAGGAGAAGCTGGAACCGCGTCTGTGGGGGGGGGTGGGTGCCTCGTGGCCGCGCAGCACTGCTGGGTCACCGTGAAAATCTTATCGGCTTCGGCCGCAAGCTTGGCGCAGTCTGTAATGTCGGATCTGCTAGGGCAGCCTGAACCTATTCAGGCAGTTGATAGAGGGAAAGCTCCCGGAAGAGGAAACATTCCGGTTCAGCACCCAAGAGCGTGAGCATTTGGCTCATGAGCTCGGATGGTTTGGAGTCCCCGAGGCCGGGCAGCGTGATGAGCCGGCGAGCGCGCTCTGACTTTGAGAGCCCGAAAACCTGAAGCAACCGCGCCTTAATTGCTTCATACTTGCTGTCAGTAGGAGGACTACCGAGGAGGCTGATGATCCGTGATGCAGTTGCGCTGTTGAGGGCGGAGACCACGTAATAATAACGGGTCTGACCCGCGAAGATGTTCCGAATGGCGAACTGGGCTACAGCCTGGATGAACCAGGCGTCTGGTTGTTGCTCCCAGAACTGTGGCAGTTTCAGCGTGACGGCGTTCGTATCCATGTCGAATCTTCCATGAAAATCGTTCGTAGAAGTCGGGGTCACCAATGTAGGAACGGAGGTTCCTATCAAAAAGACTGAGTTCGACTCAGGTAACTAAATTAATGAACTTGAATGAAACAAAATGAGTTTAAACTGGAAACTGCTAGAACACATCAATAACAGGTCTACTCTCCTTGAGGGCTCCACGAGGACTGATCCTCTGGTCAGAAGACTGACGTCATGACGTCATCACGTTCTTCTCGCCATTGGGGCATCACGTGACTAACGGCATGACGTCATCACGTTGAAACCGCGCTGTAAAGGTAACTAGACATTGTACAGTCAAACAGTGTAATTAAAGGTACAGGCACAGGCAGTAACTACATTGCTGTTAAAGGAATTATGTACAACCACTCTGAGCCCTTTGGTGGCTCCGCCACAAATGCACTAAAATGTTGGATTTGTGTAGATATGGGAAATCATCCCTGAGGCAAGATTTGGTAAAGGGGCTTTCCTCTTGACCATGACTGTTCTGAAACATTGAGGGAGAAACCGGGCAGGTGGGCAGTTGAAATCATCCAGGTCACTTACTGGACCTGGAGCCGCCACAACTTTCACCTGCTCAACTGAGCAGGCACCAAGGACGCCCGGCCAAAGTTGTCGGGTCCTTTTTAACATATGAATATCAGGTTACGATGATGTCATCAGCACCAGACTGCAATTTTTACTACACAGCCTGAGTGGGAAATGGCAGTGAGTTTCCCACCAGACCAACCCAGTGAGGAAGTGGATGGGGCCAGAAGAGGCCCAAAGCGATTTTTTAAAATTTCCTTTACTTTACTGAGCAGAGACTACTCCTCATACAATCTTACCGCATCTAGCTCGATCATGGGGATCCCTAGGGAGCTAATTGCATCGCTTAACTGCTCCGGCATGTGGCCTCCTGGCCTCATGATTTTCTGCTTCCTCCCACCAGCTTCCCACCCGGAGCAAGTGGACATCAGCCGACGGGCGTTAAATGAGTTAAAACATTTTCAGGCTACACTTTTGGAGCAGCGGGTGAGTTTCTAACTCCTATCTCGTCTTACCTGTCAAAAACCAGCCCATAGCTAAAAACCGGAGCCATTAACCCATAGTTTTTTCTTATCAATTGTTGGCTGACTTGCTGTTTGTCTCCAGCATTTTCTGTTTCTATTGCAAGATTTTATTACCTTTACACTACTGCTAATTGGAGTCAACGCCACAACGTGTAGCCCTAGCGCTATTTAAATGTGTGAAAGCAAAGCACCAGATATTAATTCCCCCATTAGTACTAGAGCAAGATTTCTATGTTGTGTTGGGAGGATGTTTTGGCGTTAATGTAATGCAACAAGTGTAGCCTGTGGTAGCAGTACATGGACATCAGTTTGGCACTACGAGTGAAGGCAGGAGCAATATCATGTACAATAGCATAGTGGTTATATTGCTGGACTAGTAATCCAGGGGCCTGGACTAATAATCCGAGGCATGACTTCAAATCTGACCATGGCAGTTTGTGAATTTGAATTCAGTTTAAAATGTTTTAAAATCTGGAATGAAAAACTAGTGCAGGTAATGGTGACCATGAAGCTATCGGATTGCTGTAAAAACCCAACTGGTTCACTAATGTCCTTTAGGAAAGGAAACCTGCCATCCTTACCTGCTCTGGCCTATATATGGTTGACACTTAACTGCCTCTGAAATGCCGAGCGAGTCACTCAGTTGCACCAAACTGCTACAAAGAAGTACAATATGAATAAACCTGGATGGACCACTCGGCTTTGACCTAGGCATGAGATTCAGATATGCCAAAGGCTCACCCAGCCCAGTCGACCCTGCAAAGTCCTCCACACTAACAACTGGGGACTTGTGCCAAAGTTGGGAGAACTGTCCCACAGACCAGTCAAGCAACAGTCTGACATAGTCATACTCACAGAATCAAACCTATCAGTGAATGTACCAGACTCTTCCCTCACCATCCCTGGATATGTCCTGTCTCACCGGCAGGACAGACCCACCAGATGTGGTGGCACAGTGATATACAGTCAGGAAGGAGTGGCCTGAGAGTCCTCAACATTGACTCCGGATCCTATGACGTCTCATGGCATCAGGTCACACATGGACAAGAAAACCTCCTACTGATTACCACTCTCAGCTGATGAATCAGTACTCCTCCATGTTGAACACCACTTGGAAGAAGCACTGAGGGTAGCAATGGCACAGAATGTACTCTGGGTGGGGGACTTCAATGTCCATCACCAAGAATGGCTCGGTAATACCACCACTGACCAAGCTGGCCGAGTCCTGAAGGACATAGCTGCCAGACTGGGCTTACGGCATGTGGCGAGAGAACTATCACGAGAAAAAAACCTATTTAACTTCGTTCTCACCAATCTACCTGGTGCAGTTGCATCTGTCCATGACAGTAATGGTAGGAGTGACCACCGCACAGTCTTTGTGGAGACACCCTACATCGTATTGTGTGGTACTACCAACATGCTAAATGGGATAGATTAAGAACAAATTTAGCAGCTCAAGACTGGGTATCCATGAGGCGCTGTGGGCCATCAGCAGCAGCAGAATTGTATTCCATCACAATCTGTAACCTCATGGCCTGGCATATCCCTCACTCTACAATTACCATGAAGCCAGGGGACCAACCCTGGTTCAATAAGGACTGTAGAAGAGCATGCCAGGAGCAGCACCATGCGTACCTAAAAATGAGGTGCCAACCTGGTGACACTACAACACAGGACGACATGCATGTTAAACAGTGGAAGCAGCATGCTATAGACAGAGCTAAGTGATCCCACAGCAAACGGATCAGATCAAAGCTCTGCAGTCTTCTCACATCCAGTCGTGAATGATGGTGGACAATTCAACAACTCACGGGAGGAGAAGGCTCCATGAACATCCCCCTGACTCCACTCCCTCCCGATGATATTTGTCACATAAGAAGGGAGTGGAAGTTCCAACCTGCAGAAAACTAGTTTGAAATCCCAGAATTAGTGGAGACCTGGTGCAATCCCCAAGGATTTTCAAACCACTTGACCATTATGTTATTTACATTCATTTTGTAGAGTACTATTGTTCTTGTCCAAATTAACAAGGGGATAGAGTGAATGATTCCATTAATTGACAGTTCCAAGTGTGACTATTCCTTCTCAGGCAGCTTAATGCTGATAGAGCAAAATATTAACTGGAGTACATTTAAATATTAATCTAACAGTGCTAAAATTCACTCTGCTGCACCAGATAAAGGTAATATTCATAATGCATATAAACACTATGAGGCCTGCAAATTACAGTGAAGGTGTCACAGGGGAAACATTTAACACGCTCACATCAAACTCCTCTCTCCACTATTTTAACTCATGCCAAGTCCCGTTCACCCATCACCCGTGTGCTCGCTGACCTACGTTGGCTCCCGGTTCTGCCACGCCTTGATTTTAAAATTCTCATCCTTGCTTTTCAAATCCCTCCATGGTCTCGTCTCTCCCTATCACTGTAACCTCCTCCAGCTCTACAACCCTCCAAGATATCTGCGCTCCTCTAATTCTGGCCTCTTGAGCATCCCCGATTTTAATCACTCCACTATTGGTGGCTGTGCCTTCAGCTGCCAAGGCCCTAAGCTCTGGAATTCCCTCCCTAAACCTCTCCATCTCTCTATCTCTCTTTCCTCCTTTAAGACGCTCCGTAAAACCTATCTCTTTGACCAAGCTTTCAGTCATCTGCCTTAATATCGCCTTACGTGGCTTGATGTCAAATTGTTTTTGATAACACTCCTGTGAAGCTCCCTGTAACGTTTTACTACGTTAAAAGGCGCTATATAAAAACAAGTTGTTGCTGTTGTTGTTAACTAGTGCAATTGTTAATTGTAGTTGGATTATTGCCTCTATGAAAATAGCAGACAGCAGAATTTAACACCAGTGTGTTAAGCATTTGGACGATATTATTGCTAAAAGTAACTTTGTATATTTAGGGGTAGGAATTTTGTTTGGGAAGCAAAACTCTGGCATACTTCTGAGGGTGGTGGGGGTGGGGACAATTTGGAGTGGTCCCTGGACTTGCCAGCTTTCTGCCCCGTGTACGTTATCCCACTTACTGCACATAGGCATGGGGGGAGGGGTGGTGGGGCAGGTGCTTCTTAAGCCAGCCCTCTTACACCTCGGATTGATTTAGGGGATGTGTCTGGGAGCCTCAATGGGTGACCCCAGGAATTCGAGCCAGCTCGCACCTGCTAGGCTATGTGGCTCTTCCATCTGCTGAAAGCAGGCATGGATTCTGTTCTGGGCTTCCTGAAGTCCCCAAAGAAGAAGAAAAAAAACAAGGTAATTGATCCCAGCGGGATCAGTTATTTTAAGACTGCTGCCCCTCTATTCCCTGTGGGAATTAATTTTTCTTCTCCGTTTATCTTCTGCCCAATAAGTGCCCTGCGTGTCCCCTGCTGGAGCACCAGGCTGTGGCTCCAAGTTCAGCCTCCTTGGCAGATGAGCACCCTGCATATTTAAATTACCTCATCTCTGGGAGTTTGGAACAGAGTCACCAGCTGGCCAAAGCAGCAGGCAGAAATCCTGCCCCGTCACACTTCTGCTTTCTCAAAAGGGTCCACAGAATCTTAGTGTCACTATTATTACCCTGAGCTTTTATACAAAGAAAAACTTGCATTTGCGTAGCACCTTTCACAACCTCAGGACGTCCCAAAGCACTTTACAACCAATATAGTGCTTTTGAAGTGTAGTCACAGTTGTGATGTAGGAAACACAGCAGTAAAATTGTGCACAGTAAGGTTCCACAAGCAGCAAGGTGATAATGACCAGATAATCTATTTTAGTGTCATTGCTTGAGGGATATTGGCCACAACTTCCCTGCTTTTCTTCAAAATAGCGCCATTGGATCTTTTACGTCTACCTGAGGGCAGACGGGGTCTCGGTATAACGTCACTCCCTCAGTACTGCATTGGAGCCTCTGCCTAGATTTTGTGCTCCAGTCCCTGGAGTGGGACTGGAACCCACAACCTTCGACTCAGAGGTGAGAGTGCTACAAACTGAGCCACGGGTATAAAAGCTTAAAATAAATGATGACATACTGAAACAGAAAATATTGCTCAACACAATACATTAGGCACTAAGTGAATTTTCATCTTTAGCACACTTGGTGCAGAGCTTTGTGCACCAAGAGCATAGATCAGAATTTCGAGCAAGCATTTTCGCGCAATTTCTGTCCAGCAGGGGATTGGTGAATTTACGGTGCTTTCCTTACACTTCTGGGGTCCGATGGCCGATTTTAAATGTTCCCACCAGGCGGCAGCGGGTCGACTGCTTGTTTTACACCAAGCCTGATTTTCCTTGGAAAAGAAAATCGAGTGAGGTGTAAAATGGTCGGACAACTCCCTGCTGCACGTTTCCTGCCTGGCAGTAACAGTTGAAATCGACCTCCTGCCGCACGTTTCCTGCCTGGTGGTAATTGAATCTGGCCCAGACTGGTCGGATGAAAATTTCCTCTCTTGATTGTAAGAGTTTCATGTAAAATGAGTTTGAACAGTGTCGGCACAGTTCCCAGCAGAATCCAATAACACAAAACAACTTTCATTAAGTTTATAGTCTCACTCAAAAAGGATAGACATTTTGTCAATGCAAAATGTCACATTGTTGCAGCATGAGCACTGTTTTTAGGATGGGGTAAATATATAGAAACATAGAAGATAGGAGCAGGAGTAGGCCATTCGGCCCCTCGAGCCTGCTCTGCCATTTAATGAGATCATGGCTGATCATTCAAATTCAGTACCCTGTCCCTGCTTTCTCCCAATATCCCTTGATCCCTTTAGCCTTAAGAAATATATCTTAACTCCTTTTTGAATATATTAAATAAGTTGGCCTCAACTGCCTTGTGTGGTAGAGAATTCCACAGGTTCACCACTCTCTGGGTGAAGAAATTCCTCCTCATCTCAGTCCTAAATGGCTTACCCCTTATCCTTAGACTGTGACCCCTGGTTCTGGACTCCCCCGCCATCGGGACTATCCTTCCTACATCTAGTCTATCTAGTCCTGTTAGAATTTTATAAGTTTCAATGAGATCCCCTCTCATTCTTCTAAACTCTAGCGAATATAAGCCTAATCGACTCAATCTCTCTTCATACGTCATTCCTGCCATCCCAGGTATCAGTCTGGTGAATCTTCGCTGCACTCCCTCCATGGCAAGAACATCCTTCCTCGGATAAGGTGACCAAAACTGCACACAATACTCAAGGTGTGGTTTCACCAAGGCCCTGGACAACTGCAGCAAGACATCCTTGTTCCTGTACTCGAATACTCTCGTTATGAAGGCCAACATACCATTTGCCTTCTTAACTGCCTGCTGCACCTGCATGCTTACCTTTAGCGACTGGTGCACAAGGACACCCAGGTCTCGTTGCACTTCCCCTTCTCCCAATCTATTGCCATTCAGAAAATAACCTATCTTCCTGTTTTTGCCACCAAAGTGGATAACCTCGCATTTATCCACATTATACTGCATCTGCCACGCATCTGCCCAGTCACGCAACCTGTCCAAATCATACTGGAGTTTCTCTGCATCCTCCTCACAGCACACATGCCCACCCAGCTTTGTGTCGTCTGCAAACTTGGAGATATTACATCTAGTTCCCTCATCTAGATCATTAATATATATTGTGAATAGCTGGAGTCCTAGCACTGATCCCTGCGGTACCTCACCAGTCACTGCCTGCCACTCGGAAAATGACCCATTTATTCCAACTTTTTGCTTCCTGTCTGCCAACCAGTTCTCTATCCAAGTCAGTACGTTACCCCCAATCTCATGTGCTTTAACTTTGCATGCCAATCTCTTATGTGGGACCTTATCGACTGCCTTCTGAAAGTCCAAATACACCACATCCACTGGTTCTCCCTTATCTATTCTATCAGTTACATCCTCAAAAAATTCCAGTAGATTAGTCAAGCATGATTTACCTTTTGTAAATCCATGTTGAATTTGTCCGATCCTGTCACTGTTTTCCAAGTGCTCTGCTATTACATCTTTTATAATGGATTCTAGCATCTTCCCCACTATTGATGTCAGGCTTACCGGTCTATAATTCCCTGTTTTCTCTCTACCACCTTTTTTAAATAGTGGGGTTACATTAGCTACCCTCCAATCCATGGGAACTATTCCAGAGTCTGTAGAATTTTGGAAGATGACCAGCAATGCATCTACTATTTCTAGGGTCACTTCCTTAAGTACCCTAGGATGTACATTATCAGGCCCTGGGGATTTATTGGCCTTCAATGCCGTCAATTTCCCTAACACCATTTCCCTACAAATACTGATTTCATTCAATTCCTCCCTCTCATTAGACCCTATGTTCCCCGACATCTCTGGGAGGTTATTTGTGTCCTCCTTTGTGAAGACAGAACAAAAGTATGTATTTAATTGGTCTGCCATTTCTTTGTTTCCCATTATAAATTCCCCTGATTCTGACTGCAAGGGACCTACGCTTGACTTCACCAATCTTTTTCTCTTCACATATCTATAGAAGCTTTTACAGTCAGTTTTTATGTTCCCTGTAAGCTTACTCTCATATTCTATTTTCCCCCTCTTAATTAATCCCTTTGTCCTCCTTTGCTGAATCCTAAACTGCTCCCAATCCTCAGGTTTGCTGCTTGTTCTGGCCAATTTATATGTCCTCTCCTTGGATTAGGTCTATATCAGTTTATACACAATGGGCTGGAAATTGCGGTCGGAGGCTTCCCGCGGGCAAATGCCTCCGAGCCGTACGAAAAGTACGCACCTACCTGATGCCTCCGTATCTTTGGACTGTTACGGTCCTGGGCCTGCAGGCATATGCCTGTGTAAAGGCCCATGTATCAAAGGGGCGCATGCGGTTCGCAAACCTTCCTGGGATCACGTGGGCCAGCCCAACCAATCACAACCAATCATTTACGTATGGACACCTGATAAACATAATGGGAATCTCCTGAAAAACACACTTTCACCCCACTTAAATAAAAATAAATCATCACATAAAAAATTAATTAAAATACAATTTTATTAAATATTTAAAAGAAAAATTTAATATTTTTAAAAATAAATGTAAACATTTTTAAAGGGGCCAAAAATAACCTAACTAATTTTATAAAGGTTTTTGAATGTTTAAATGATTTCTTTAAATTTATTTTAATACTTATTTAAACCCTTACGCTGGTAAAAGAAGGCCTTATGCCTGCTTTTATGAGGCGGAAGTGTTTCGTGGGCATTCGCTGGGCAGTACCTGCGCCAGCGAATGTCCATTTCCTTTGGATTCATCCGATCTCTCAAGCTGAAACTTGACAGATTGCAAGCTTTGGGATTTTGTGCGTACGTGGTATAGGCCCCAGAAAATCCGGGCAAATGTAAATAGGCCTTTACAGTGAATCTAACCTCTGCTATCCTTGAACTAAAAGTGGCTGATGCAAGACATTTGATGCCAGCACTAGAAAAATATTTCATTCAGTAGCACTGGCATTCCAATCGTAATGAGCAGAAAATAGGAGACTCACCTGCACACTGAGCAATTTAGATGATTAAGGTAATTTCAAGGGTATAATGAGGGTATAATAATCACAATAATTCTTTATCAAGTGCATAATTTAGTAGTACATGTCCGCATTCGTACTATTATAAATGATAATCTGTTCATTGATCATCTAGTTATGGATTTTCAGTTAGCCAGCGTAAAATCAAAGTTTCAAGCAGTTGTTCTCTGGTTTGTTATCATTGGTTACTTAACCAATGCTGACAGCACCTACATAAATAGCCAGAGGAAACTAAAGTTCTGTGAAAAAAACAAAATAAAAAATAGTTGAATTGGGCCAGATTTTGCTGTAGCAGGGAATCTAATGGTGTCTGCCATTAGTTAGACCTGCCCCTGCACCCTACAGCTAAAGAAGTTTTGCCCACAATGTTGCTGAACGTTGCAAGTGGATAATGGCGCAGCGAGGGAAACAGGGCATCTGGGACCTGAGTGAACAGGGCAAGCATCAGGGTATCGTTTAACCAACCAGATTTAAGGATTGGGAAATAAACAGCAGATGAACTGAGAAGGAGGGTGAGTTAAAGGAGGTGAACTCAATGTCTATACTCAGGTATAGAAAGATAAATAAAGAGATAGAAAGAAAGATTGGATTAAGAGAGAAAGAAAAAAGAAACCGAAAGGAAGGATCCAATGTTGACAAGGGCGGTCTTGGTGAATGGATCCATGCCTGGAAATCAGCCTGATTGACAGGCTTGGCTTCCAGTCAGGCCACAGCCCCAGGTAAGGAACCTGCAGCTGTTAGTGGGAGCATGGGGGGGTGGTAGGGTCTGATCCCCGACCCAGGGGGGTGCAATCCCTGACCCAGGGGAGTGCAATCCATGACCCTGGAGGGTGCAATCCATGACCCTGGGGGGTGCAATCCATGACCCTGGGGGGATGGGGGTTCTGATCCCCAACCCAGGGGGCTGCAATCCATGACCTTGGAGGGTGCAATCTATGACCTTGGGGGGGGTGGGGGGTCTGATCCCTGACCCAGGGCGGTGCAATCCATGACCCAGGAGGGTGCAATCCATGACCTTGGAGGGTGCAATCCATGACCCTGGGGGGGTGGGGGGGTCTGATCCAAGGGAAGAATGTTAGCTTGGGGGGAGCTGGGGGGGAAGCATTCCTACTCCTCCTGGCCCACAAGCAGTGCTGTAAAGGCACTTGCCTTTTCCCCGAAGCTGTCCTCGCCTCCCTTGAGCTGCTGAGTTTCCCGAGGCCTGGGAAACCCATCGCGGGTTTAAACCTGTAAAACAGGTTAAATCAGAGGTTGCTGGCTTCATTCAAATATTTAGATGGCCAAATCACCTCCTGGGATCGGGTTGGCTGCCCGCCCCTTGTCCCGCCTCCGTTAAACCCGGAAGTGGGCGGGTTGACGGCGGGTTGAGGTCCGGTTTGAGATTTTTATAATTTTAACATCTCACCTGACCCCAACCCACCTGTTTTTTGGGGGTTAAAATTAACCCCGGAAAGTAAATTTAAAAAATTAAAATTTGACATAAAAATGTAAAACCTCCCTGAAAAATTCAAAACCTGAAGGAATACCAGAGAGGTTGATTGGCAGTCATTAACACTTGTCATTTCGGTAAAGGAGCACTTACGTTTGTAATGACATGGCTTAACTTTCTGTGACGGGTTTAATGGGCAAATACAGCAGGTTCCTAAAAAAGGGCGAGATATAGTTTTTGCAAAGTTAATGGCGTAGCTGTGCAACTCGTAATTTTTGGGTATTCACATTTAACGTGCATCTGCTCCTTCCCCGAAGTTGCTGTACCAGTTACCCATAAACTACAGTGAGCGCCATTTGCCTTACCATTCTTTTGACGTTTCTGATCTTGATTGTCAGTTTTCAACAGGGGTAGCAGATGGGACATTAAGTGCCTGTTAATGGCCTGCATTTCCTTTTAGGTCGTCTGGCAATAAAATGGGGTGGAGAGGCCCTCCGGCAAAACTCCACCCTTCAAAATGGCCAAAGTGCTTTACAGCCAATTAAGTACTTTTTGAACTATAGTCACTGGTAATGTAGGAAAAGATTAGAAGGCTGTGTTTTTCACTGGCACCATGACAGAGATATGCCAGCTGTTGAAACCTGACTCGCAGTCTCTTTCACCAGGGGCACTGCCTTGTCTGTGGCTGTGTAGGTGACAACAGCACTCACCATTTATGTATCCAATGCCTCTGGTGCCAATATTCACATCAGTCAGCATTTCATTGCTGCATTAGGCAGGTCACAAATGTTCCATTCAAGCTCACCTGTGAGTTAGAATGGTTACAATACAGGAGGAGGCTATTTGGCCCATTGAGCCCATGCCGACTCTTTACAAGAGCACTTCGGCTAGTCTCACTCCCCGGCCCTTTCCTCGTAGCCCTGCAAATTTTTTTCCTTTGGGTAATTTTCCAATTTCCCTTTTGAAAACCACGATCGAGCCTGCCTCCACCACCCTTTCAGGCAGTGCTTTCCAGATCCTAACCACTCGCCTTTGGTTCTTCTGCCAATCACCTTAAACCTGTGTTCACTGGTTCTCGACACTTCTGCCAATGGGAACAGTTTCCCTCTATCTACTCTGTCTAGATCCCACATGATTTTGAACACCTCTATCAAATCTCCTCTCAACCTTCTCTGCTCTAAGGAGAACAACCCTAGCTTCTCCAGTTTAGCCACTGAAGTCTCTCATCCCTGGAATCATTCTCGTAAATCTTTTCTGCACCCTATCTAAGGCCTTCACATCCTTCTTAAAGTGCGGTGCCCAGAATTGGACACAGTACTCCATTTAAGGTCAAACCAGTGTTTTATAAAGGTTCATCAAAACTTCCTTGCTTTTGTACTTTATGGGCTGGATTTTCATTGAGGAGTTGGGTAGGAGGCGGAACTACAACTTTCGGGGTTGTAGTCCCGCCTTCATCGAGTTCTAGCCAACCCACGCGATTTTGACTTCATTGTCCTTGTTGAGCCCGCCCAGCAGGCTCAGCAGGCCAATTAAGGGCCACCCGGCAACAGGTGACATCACAGATTGATATTTCATCTGTCAAGACCTTTTGATAGATGAAATTTCAGCGTTTCACAGCTGTTTGAAGCTGTCAAACACTGACAATCTGCACTCCAAGTTAATTCCTTCCTCTCAGGCTGATTTAGAGATCTCCCCAGAACAGAAAGCTGAATGCTGCAATTTTTGACAGCTCACAGCCATTCTGCTTTCTGTGCCAGTGAGATGAGGGACTCCCGAGACCTGAAGGAAGGAAGGCTGTAAAGGTAAGTAAAGGTATGTAAAACTTCTTTAAACACTTTACACACACGAAACACACTTACCTTTGCACTCATGCACCCATCACTCACCTGAACACTGGACATCTCGCCCCCTCCAAGCCCTTCATCCCGACGGTCCGCCTCCTCTAACTTGGCGTGGTTTGGAGCCGTTGGGAATCCCACACTTCAACATTAAAAATAGGGATTAGGCTAAAAACTGCCTGTTAACTACCTGTTAACAGGCAGTTAATTGGCACTAATCCCTTTCCCGCCTCGGGGAGGCGGGTCCCAGTGCGGGTCGGGTATCCGCCTCCTTTGAAACTGGCATGGAGGCGGGTTGGGTGCGGGATGGGTTCGTGCCCCCTGATTTCGGGATTTTAACCCCCCACACGCCTCCAATCCTGCCTCCACGGTCCAATGAAAATCTTGCCCTATGCCTCTGTTTATGAAGCCCAGGATCCCATATGCTTTTTCAACCGCTTTCTCAACCTACCCTGCCACCTTCAACGATTATGTGTATTAACTTTCAAAATAATTCTACCTGTAATACTCTACTTACCTTTCAAAGTGGAGGTCGTTTCCGCAGGAAAGAATTGCTCATCACACGCTCTGGATGTCCTGCTTTGACCGATCCACAACAATTTCTGGAAACCGCCCAATGTTAAATATTTCTCCTCTGGTACTTCTTGTTTCTTTGCTTTGCTGGATCCATGTGGAAATGAATGAACAGCAGAGAGAGGGCTAGTCACCAGCTTCTTCTGAATATCTGGCTTCCCACAAGTGCAGGGTGCCATTGATGCCACCCATGCGGCTACAAAGGCCTGGTATTAAGCCCCCAGCAACTTCATGAACAGGAAGGGATTTCAGCCCCTGAATGTTCAGATACTGAGTGATGCCAGCCACCTCATTATGCATGTCATTGCATATTAATTGGAGATTTGCCATGATTCATTTATTCTCAGGCAATCTAGAGTACTTGCACTGCTCAGCCAGATAGTGTGCACTCCTCAACCAAGTGCGGCCATTTCTGCCTCCTCTTAGGAGAGACAGCTGTTTTCTTATCATTCCCTCCCAGCTCCTCCTGCTCACTTCCATTTACACCCTCCACAAATTCATTCATTCTCACCTACACAAAATCCCACAATTCTATCATCCCCATCTTGTCCAAGCTCACCTGGCTCCCTGTGCCACAGAAAATTGACTTCAAGATCCTTGTCCTCATTTTCAAATTGCACTATAGAACCATAGAAAGAAAGAAAGACTTGCATTTATTGAGAAGGAAAGACTTACATTTGTATCGCGCCTTTCACAACCTCAGGACATCCCAAAGAGGTTTTACATCCAATGAAGTGCTTTTGAAGTGTAGTCACTGTTGTAATGTAGGATACCATGGCCATCTCCTACAGACATGCATCTGTTACTCTGACACTAGTTACTCCCTGTTTACTGCTTCTTCTGCTCTACCACTGCTGGCTTCTCTTTCAACCACTTATGACCTATCCTCTCGAACTCCTTCCCTAGTTCCCTCTGCCATTCCACTTCTCTCACTATATTTAAGAAACCTGCTCAAAACCCTTCTTTTCAACTGTGCCTTTGGTTCACCAACCTTTCCAATTTTCCTCCTTCATGTAAAGAGTTTTGAGACATCTTCCAGCATCAGAGAAGCACTTTAGAACAGCGGTGTCCAATAGAAATCACTGACTAGCCATAAGTGTGGCGACAGCAAAACCGATTTAGCCATATGCACTAGTTTTAGTAGAAAACACCTGATACACAATACAGGCAAATGTACTTCACATGTATATATACTTAACCGACATCTACCACCATTAGTGCGACACTTTGCAGTCTTTCTCTTTCACCAAAGTTTGGAAGCCTGGCATGAGTCTATCAGACACATGACATCATAGTGCAACTTCTAAGTTTTTGTCCAGCAATTGCGAGCCGCACTTTCACTTCATGAGAGTGGTTGCTGAGAATGCTGACATATACAATGAGATGCACCAAACCCGCTAAAGCTCCCCATCCAGACTCGATTGGTTGCTGCTTGCCCTTTGCCATGATATGCCCCGTTGGAGCTGTTCATTGTTGGTTAGGATGCTTTCTTCTGCTGGCCCAGAGCACTTATTTTGATTGGTCAAGCTGACCACCACGACAGCTCGCCTCTCCATACAATGTTGTCGGTGTTTCCAAGTGCCTTTTGGAAAACATCGGAGGCCCTCGGCCCAGGCAGGCATGCACCTCATTGAGACTCAAAAATCAGGTTCTGATTACATCATTCAGAACCCAACGTTATTTTAACCCCAGGCCACAAGGCTCACAAATATTGTTGATTACGCCCAAAGAAGCACTGGTAAGTGCTCCTCCAGGCCCCAAAAGGAATCCTTGGGCCTCGCTGCCCAGGCTTCCCTTTCCCTTCCTGCGACTGTGATCAGCTTGGATCTCCTCCATCACTAACCTTATGCCAGGGACCGTTTCCTTGGGTCACCAATGGCGGCCTGCTGCTGCGCGATTTCCCGCTCCCATGCTGCGTCCTCCACATCATTTCCACCGGGTTCGGGTGGGAGTCGGGCCTGGATTATGGTAATAAAGCACAGGAGTTAAAATGGACCAGGCTTCATGTCAGCAAGTTGGAGCAAGTCTGCCGCTTGCCCCACCACCACTGTGCTGAACTCTCGCTTGGAGTAAAAATCGTGGCTTTTGATTTCACAAGGATAGATAGATGTTGGTTAAGTATATATACATGTGAAGTACATTTGCCTGTATTGTGTATCAGGTGTTTTCTAATAAAACGAGTGCATATTGTGCTGTATGGATATTCAAACCTCAAAGGGCCTGCTTTCATTTGGAGCCAGGTACGGGATCAGGACTGCATTAAGATGTCACTTACTTCTTGCACACAACAGTGGAAGGTTCTCTGAGTTGCATAGAATAGTCCATTACCTAGACGCACATTCCCATCTCCTATTTCATTATAGAGCAACAGTTGCGTGCTCTTCGGTCTGCTTTTAAGCATATTACAACATCAGTGACATATGAAACAGGGGCTTCAGCTATCCAGTAGACATGATTGCACTGCTGCGACAAGAACATTGGGATTAAAATGCCGAGATGTAAACATGCCAGCTTCAACTCACTTGGAGAATGGTTATAAGTAATGATTCCAAGACCTTATAGATGCCCACTATTCTAAGCTTTAACAGATCAGGCTACAAAAGTAACAATAGTCATTGCCTCTGAACGACTGCAGCAAAGGAGACTACTACCAAAGAGGTGTGTGCATCACGGTTAGTTGTACATGCAGACAGTGGGTCTTTTGCATTACTCCTGCAGGGGCACTCCCCACAATTGTCTGTCCATTCAGTTTAATGGCTTTTTGTGATAAATGCACTAGGAAAAGACAATGGCCCAGAAATTCGGGTCTCCACGGGTGAGTACGCACAGGGTACTCATGCGTGGGCCCGATGGAAGTGCCGGTTTCCTGCATGCACTGCGCATGTGCGGGAAACCGGCACTTCCGTTCCTCTGAACGAAGGGGTTCAGAGGTCGAACGTGTGCGCAGGGGAGTCTGCGCGTGCGCTTTGAACTTACGTTTTTTTTACAGGTTTCTCCGGGAGGGTAAGTCTTTAGATTTAGAAATTTAAAAAGCAGGCGTAAGGCCTGCTTTTTACAAGGTAAGTGGTCAATTAATTAAAATTAAAACATTTTTTCCACAGGTTTATTATTTTTAAGCAAGGTAAGTTTATTTTTAGCTCCATTAGAATATAAAATAATTTTTTCCAAAAATTTAAATTATTGTTCAAAATAGTTATTTAATGTAATTTATAGTTTATTTAAAAAGTGTGATTTAAAAAAAAATTATTTGAAGGTTTACTGCTATTTTGGGGCCATAGTATTTATAAGTCTTGACAGGTCTTCCTGTCAAGACTTATGAATGGGCTTTTCCCTCCTCCGATTGGCTGCCCATAGCGCACGTGATCCCAGGGGACGCATCGAACTAACTGCGCCCCTGGGATACGCAAGCACTGCGCGCCGGCAGCTGGGCCAGGCCCCGGATCGGAATTCCACGGGGTCCTACAGCTCAACTGCCAGCACGCAAGGTAAATGCAGGTCGGGGGCTTGCACCCGTGAGAAGCCCCCGACCCGAATTTCTGGGCCATTAAACACAAACACCACAACCACTTTACAACTGAATAAAATGAATTCACTTTTATATCTGGAGGTCTATGGTTCCTTATTTGTGCAGAAAAGAAAGTATCAATTATGCAAAAGCCAATTAAGGTGCTGAAATTTCCCTTACTGATGCTTGGAAAGGCCCTGTGGCATCAACTTTGAAGGTAGTGGTGACGCTCATAGTTAGAACATTGCTGATTGCCCTTGATAGTTTTCATAACATACTGCAATCACAGCATTCCTGCTGACCATTAGCCTCCTCATGTATTGCTCATCCACCATGCACAAGTAGCTGGCTCCGTTGCAGGTAAACCCACTAACTGGGGCTTAGCTACTGTGAGACTTGCAACTCTTATAGTATACCATCTTTGTTCTCCAAACACCTTCTCCCACTCCCGCTCCATAGCAATGAATCTTTCAATGGCCACTACGCTCACATTTTGACATTTTCAGACACAAAGCTGTCTGACATCAGGTTTGTCCTGGAGTAAAATACACACTTTTGGATTTGGCTGTGCATTCATGCATTCATAAATAATGGCCTTAACAGGTGAAAGATGGTCTTTTCTTGCATTTCTCTCTGATGTTCAATAATCCGTTTTTAGAGGAGTAGAAATCATAGAACAGCAACATTTTTCAACTGAAGCAGAATTTGGTGGGAAATTTGTTGGAGCCGCTCCAGGCACTTCTGACATTTTCTGTCAGATGTCAGGGATATAATACACCTGGCCAAATGTGGGTGGGCATATCAGAATTGCATGCAAATGATGGAAATACATCATATGCTTTAGTAACACTGGGTGCATTGCACACTGGTGAATTCCTGATATCCAGTGATGCTATGGATGGCGGAGAAGAGATAGAAAGCTTATGGCTATGGTGCTTATTAACTCCCTCCTCCCACCCACCCGCCCCCCACCTTCAGTCAGTCTTCCCAATGAAGACCGGGAGCCCACCTAAAACAAGCAAATGACCCTGACCCTGGAAAATCAGCTAGGGACAGAACTTCCACCCCACTAATGATGTTTCGGGATTCCACAATAGCAGAAAATCGCAGCCAATGAGCCCGTTCATGTTTTCTAGTGGCATTTCACCTCTTTTAACTCAAGCCTACTTTTTTTGTTGAAATTATTGAACATGAACAGAGGAAAATATAGCATACTTATTCATATCATATAGAAACAATTTTCCAAATCATTCACCCAGAAAAACTTGATTTGTGAGTACAGCCGCTATAATTGTTCAACATTCCATCTTTTAATTGCCAATATTAATTACTTGTTACATTGGGATGATGTCCCATTTTCTCAGTCCCTGCTGGAATAAGGATTGCTTTGTGCACAATTTGATCCTGAAGCAGTTTAATACTGGGGGCCTTGATTCAGACTTGGAGAGCAGGCCAAAAGATAGCAGATGGCAGGACTGAGCACTGAAAAAGAATATTGTTTACTCCTTCAGTACATTAAGTGAGATCCACTGTGCTAACAGAAAGAGCATAGGAGCACATAAGAAGCACCTTGCACAACTCTTACCGAGGTAAAGGTGTGGAAAAGCCCTGTTCTTTGAAACTGCTGAGAAAATGGGACCTTCAAAAAATTCTTAAACCAATTTAATGAAGCCTGGGCCAAATCCAAATACACAACTCACCTTTCTAGTCAATCTGCATTGAATGAAATATTTACTGATGTAGATTATACCTGCTGAGCTTGAATATGAAATAAATCTCATTTATTGTGCCATCACAGCATCGCTTTCCTTCATAAAAGCCATCTGATCTTGACAAATAACTGTAGGGAGCATATTTTCAAGTAATTGTAAGCACCTAGGTTTAAGATCATACAAGGTATATTGACAGGGAGGGTGGATATTATTATTCATGTCTGAGGAATCTTAGCGTTTGTTGTCATCAGTTCTCTGAGACTCCCTGAGATATAATTCAGGTTTTATGCTGTTTAACTCTTTCACAGCATGCTTTTGGAAATCATTTTGTGAATTCCTGAATAAAGACTTTGGCTACAGCATTATTTTGCATGTAGTTTTAAATTTGTTTGTAGAAAAAAGGAACACAAATTTAATAATATTTCCTTTTTTCTCATTTTTTTGAAGTAATTTAGTTTTAACATCTAAAACAATAAACATTCAGAGATGTTTAAAATTGAAATGTTTCTGTTTATCCAAAATCATAGAAGCAAAGAAATACAAAATAATATGTTGTGTGACATTTGAAAGCGCTGTATCTCTAGATTGGTTAATACTGGGGGTGAAATTTTAACATTTTGATGCGCTGGGATTGGGGGGGGGTTGCCTGGGAGCGTGCAGGAAACCTGGAAGTCTGGGTTTCCCCACATGCTGTGGAGAGTTAACTCCACAGCGTGCATCTTACGTCATTGGCAGGTTCCCTGCCCAGAAGTCAGCCTGATTGACAGGCTTGGCTTCCAGTCGGGTGGGGAGTGCTGGCCAAGAGGCCGCAGGACCAGGTAGGTCAGAACCCCGACACTGGGGTGGAGGGGGTTTGTCCGATCCCCAAACCCAGGGGTGAGTCTGATCCCCAACCCTGGCAGGGGGGGGGGGCGGGGGGTAGGGGAGGTGTTTGTATGTGTGGGGGTCTAATGGTGAGGGAGCTTGGGGGGCAAGGAGGAAGCACCGCTGCTCCTCCTGGCCAACAAGTATTGCTCCCCGAAGCTATCCTCGCCTCAATGCAGCTGCCGGGTTGGGAAACCAGATCGGCCACAGTTAAACCCGCAAAGCAGGTTAAATCCGATGCTTCCAGCCTCATTAACATATTTAATATGGCAAACCACCTCCTGAGTAAAAGCCAGAAGTTAGCGGGTTGGAGCCAGCTTCCCAACACGCTTCCATTTTTTGCGTATTTAACCCCCCACCTGCACCCAATCCCACCTGCTCCCCCATGTTAAAATTCCCCCTGGGTCCTTTCATGTCGGTTGTAATGTTAGATTGGTATCTTGGAGTTTCTCCAGATTATCTCAGGGATCAGGAAGAAATTTCACACAGCTTTATCTTCTTTGAAGTTTTCTCTGTAGTATTCAGCTCCCTCTGGACATTAAATAAATTGGGAAGTGTATGACAGGTCAAATTGTAAATTATTTGTGGTAGGAATGAACTTGGTGGGCTGAATGGCCCTATCTCATACCATACTTTCTTATGTCCTTAATAACAAAATAGATTACAAAGTATGACAAAGTATATAAAGCATAGAAACTGGCCATTTGGCCTAACTGGTCCGTGCTGGTGTATATGCCCCACGCGACCCTCCCCCCATCCCTCTTCAGCTAAACCTATCAGCATAACCTTCTATTTTTCTCCTTCATGTGATAATCCAGCTTTCTATTAAATGCATCTCTGCTATTCGCCTCAACTACCCCTTGTGGTAGCGAGTTCCACATTTTAACCACTCTCTGGGTAAAGAAGTTTGTCCTGAATCCCCTATTGGACTTATTAGTGACTATCTTATATTTATGGCCCCTAGTTCTGGTCTCACCCACAAGTGAAAACATCTTCTCTACGTCCACCCTATCAAACAATTTCATAATCTGAAAGAATTCTATCAGGTCACCTCTCAGTCTTCTCTTTTATAGAGAAAGGAGCCCCAGCCTGTTCAATTTTCCTGATAGGTATTACCTCTCAGTTCTGCTTTCATTCTAATAAATCTTTTTTGTATCTTCTCCAGTGCCTCTATATCCTTTTTATAATATGGAGACCAGAACTGTTCACAGTACTCCAAGTGTGGCCTAACCAAGGTTCTATTCAAGTTTAACATAGGTTCTCTGCTTTTCAATTCTATGGGGTCGATTTTAACTCAGGTGCGGGCAATTGTCAGGTTCCCCGAATTTCGTGATTCCCACACGAATCGAAATGGAAGTGTGAGATTGATGCAATTTTAATTCAATTGGCCAATTGATTTCCAACGTGTGGGAAGCCTTTGCAAATGGGTTTTTTCACGACTGCAAGTCCACTCCGATGACATCATCATTGCTGCTGCATTTAAGGTCCACAGCAAGCCTTGTTTCCTCTGCAGGCTTCCAAGCTTTCCCCTTATGATGACACAGGAGCCTGCAGGAACAATGGCCAGCAGGAGGGCAAGAGCTGCACCTAAATTTGATGAGGCTTCACTCCAGGCATTACTGGATGGTGCTAGGGCCCACACGGAGGTCCTGTTCCCTTCTTCAGGGAGGAAGAGGCCTCCCAGTCAGACCAAGGCTGTGTGGCTACAGGTGGCTACAGGTGGCTGGGGAAGTCAACTCCTTGGGGCTCACACGGCGCAGTGCAGGAAAAGATTCCATGACCTTCATCGCACTGGAAATGTAAGTATGAAGTTTCCATCACCCTCAATCTGATCCCCATTGCCTTTCCTCACCAGCACTCAGCTTTAGCAATCTCTTCCTCCATATCTCACTTGACACTCACATCCATGCACCCTTAACCATTCCCTCTCTCTCTATGCTCACATTCACCTAACTATTCGACCATGCAGCCCTCACATTCCCTCTCACTCTGATGCTTTGAACACAACTGACAACACACAGGGAGGGCCCTTGATCTTGCAGCCTCACTCCATCTTTGTCTCCTTCTAAGTATCTATGCTATGCAATCTCTACACTCACTCCTTCATTCTCACTCAACCTCCATTTGTCTCCCTCATTGCAGGAGAAGAGAGCTCACAACAGGAGCGAGTGAGCCAGGACAGGAGGAGGGCCACCCTCATTAGCCCAGCTCACCCCCTGGGAGGAAGCCGTCCTGGAGATTGTCGGGGCTGATACAGATGTGGAATTTGGGGAAGGACAGACAGGTGCATCCCCGCAAGCTGGTGACAGAATAATTTTCCATCTCTCTCATTGACATTGCATGAGTCGCTGATAATGATTCTGAAGCTACATCATATGAACTTATGATCATCTGCAAAATGCAATGTGCATGTAACCTTGGCATCACATCTCTAACTTTTTCCTTGACTCCCCCACAGGACCATCGAGAGCCCCCATTCCCCACTGTGCAGGAGGAAGAGCCTGAGATTCCAGACTCCTCAGAGGAATCTGCAACCTCTGAGGGCGCAGCATCAGCAGAAATAAGCGCACCCAGCAGCAGCGCAGACACTCACACCTTGGGGGGACCTTCAGGACATAGAGTAGAGTTGTCACCTGGTGTATCACAGCTCACAAGTGAGCATCAGCAAATTGTGGAGACAGGGATAGCAGTGGAGAGTCCTCATTGGAGGGCGTAGGACTCTGCCAGCTCGGCTCAGCTGCATGTCGACCCTCTGCCTCTGGGTCCATTCTTAAGATCAAAGGTGATGGAACTCCATGCACAGATGCAGGAGTCTCTGGCAGGTTTTATCTCCAGGGTAGCTGCGAGTGTGGAGTGAATGGAGGAATCCATAGCGAACATGAGCAGAGCCTTTGTGAAGTCAGTGGCACATGAACGTATCAACACAGAAAGGATGGCTACCTACGTGGAAATGATTGCTGCCTCCGTGGTAAGGCTGGCTATGGTAGAGGAGAGAAGGGCTACGGCCATGGAGAAGGTTAGTCGCCAGGGTATGGAAAACATGGTGAGTGTTCAGAATAGAATGACATCTCTTGAGGAGTGATGGGCATCTATTGAACAGAGAAACCAGACCTTCATGGAAGTCCTTCTGAGTAGGACTGCCATTGCAGATATGGGTCCCCATGGCCCCACTGATGTGCAGCAAGGTGCTCTCAAGCCACTTGCAGGCGCGGAGAGGGAGCTGCCCCATGAGCTGGAGGTTGGTGGCAGGCCTCAAGGAAGTGGGGGTTACTCTCCAAGCGCTCACACTTTCATGCCACTGCAGAGCCCTCGGTCAGAGCCCCGTCAGAGTCCACACCCAAGTGAGATAGACATATCAACCCCTGCACAGCCACAGGAGCAGCAGACTGCTGACGAGCCCTCACAGGCTCGCCACCCCAGAGGATGCCCGCCAAAGATGTCGAGACAGGAGCAGCAGGAAAGTGAGCAAGGGGCCTCCACATCTGCTGAAGCCACAGGGGAAGCACTATGTAGGAGCACGCGTAAGAGGAAAATAAAGCACAAGTAGTCACAAGGGTAGTCACTTGGGTGAAATGTTGTGTATATTGTAAAAATGCCATCAGTTGGTTCTTGTGCATAAAAATTCTGATGGCAACTGTTGCAGTTCTGGCGTGTGTCATTTCGCGAATGGGGCTTTCACATTGAGGGCTTAGGATTACTTGCAGTTGTCAGGATGCTTGTCAAATAGCTAGGAATCTGCAGGGTTTGGCCATTGTCGATGCTCAGGTAAGAAGCTGCGAGGCAAAAGAGTTTGATTTACTAGGCTAAGCAAATCTGGCCAGGATGAGTGCGTTCCTTGCATCCTGGGCAGCAATGTTCTCGCGTAATGCTGCCGCTGGTTGATGGGCCTCTGCAGGATGCTCGTTTTCGCCATCCTCCTCCTCCTCATCATCATCATCATCATAATCATCATCTGAAGAGGGTATGTGAGGAGCCACTTGGTCCTCAGGAATCTGCAAGCCACGACGCTGTGCCATGTTGTGGAGTGCACAGCAAACCACGACGATTCTGGAGACCCTGGCTGCTGAGTACTATAGGGCTCGACCTGATCTATCCAGGCATCTGAAGCGCATCTTCAGCAAGCTGATGGTTTGCTCGATTATGGATCTGGTGGAAATGTGGCTGGAGTTGTAGCGCTCCTCAGCTTCGTTGGCTGGCCTCCTCAATGGCGTCATTAGCCAAGTCCTCAGGGGATAGCCCTTGTCTCCAAGTAGCCATCCGTGAAGTTGGTCTGGCGGCCTGAATAGCGGAGGCACACTAGACTGGCACAGTATGAAGGAGTCATGGCAACTACCAGGGTGCTTGGCACAAACATGCAAAATCTTCTTCTGGTCACACACCAGCTGAACGTTAAGGGAGTGGAAGCCCTTGTGGTTGACAAAAATACCTGGATTGCGATGGGGTGCCCTAAGGGCCACATGTGTGCAGTCAATGATGCCCTGCACCCTTGGAAAGTCTGCCAGGTGAGCTAATCCAACCGCTCACGCCGTCACATTTGCACGATCCCTGGTGAAATGGATGTGATTGTGCGCGAGGGCAAAGAGGGCATCGGTTACCTGTGTGATGCAAGTGTGTGCGGCCGACTGGGAGATGCCGCTAATGTCTGCTGATGATCCCTGGAATGAGCCTGAGGCAAAAAAGTTGAGTGCAGTGGTGACTTTGATGGCCACTGGTAAGGAGTGTCCACCTGGTCCTCTGGGCAGCAGGTCTTGCTGTATCATTGCGCAGATGTCAGCCACTACCTGCCACGAAAGTCGGAGCCGCCTTTGGCACTGCTGCTCAGTCATGTTGAGGTAGCTGACCCTGTGTCTGTAGACCCTGTTTGGGGGGTGTCTCCTGCGCCGACGGACTTCCATGCGCTGGCCCCTTCTGGCCTGTGCTGCCTCAGGTGGGTGAGCAGCAGCCTGTTGCTCCTGCTGCTGCTGCTGTTGCTGGTGCTGCTGTTGTTCCTGGTTCTGCTGCTGCTGCGCCTGGTGCTCGAGCTCCTCTAATGCCAAGAACGGTAGGAGAAAAATGGCTCCCATGCTTCTGGCATATGCCTCCGCTGAGGAAGCGCTGAGTGAGGGTGGCGAGAGGGGTTTCCCAGGAGTTCACACTGGAGATGTGTGTGAGGCTCCAACCTTCCACAGGTGTGGTTAAGCTTGGTAAAAGTTGCCCCAGGCCTGAAACAACAAAGTCCTGCCACCTGCAAATGATGACTGATCAAATCTCCTCTTTAATGGAGATTTGAAGGAGCGAGAGCTGGAGAGACAGTTTGAAGGTCGAGAGCTGGAGAGACAGTTTGAAGGTCGAGAGCTGGAGAGACAGTTTGAAGGTCGAGAGCTGGAGAGACAGTTTGAAGGTCGAGAGCTGGAGTGACAGTTTGACGGTCGAGAGCTGGAGAGACAGTTTGAAGGTCGAGAGCTGGAGAGACAGTTTGAAGGTCGAGAGCTGGAGAGACAATTTGAAGGTCGAGAGCTGGAGAGACAGTTTGAAGGTCGAGAGCTGGAGAGACAGTTTGAAGATCGAGAGCTGGAGAGACAGTTTGAAGGTCGAGAGCTGGAGAGACAGTTTGAAGGTCGAGAGCTGGAGAGACAGTTTGAAGGTCGAGAGCTGGAGAGACAGTTTGAAGGTCGAGAGCTGGAGAGACAGTTTGAAGGTCGAGAGCTGGAGAGACAGTTTGAAGGAGCGAGAGCTGCAGAGACAGTTTGAAGGTCGAGAGCTGGAGAGATACTTTGAAGGTCGAGAGCTGGAGTGACAGTTTGAAGGATGAGAGCTGGAGTGACAGTTTGAAGGTCGAGAGCTGGAGAGACAGTTTGAAGGTCGAGAGCTGGAGAGACAGTTTGAAGGTCGAGAGCTGGAGAGACAGTTTGAAGGTCAAGAGCTGGAGTGACAGTTTGAAGGACAAGAGCTGGAGGGGAACCCGGTTACCAGGACGTGTAGGATCCACAAAATTGGACTTTGTATTAATATGGGTCAAAAGGCAGAAGAGGCCATGATTTTAAAGACTGTTTTAAAAGAAGCCCAGAAAAAGGGGCATACAAAATGGCCGCCATACCATGTGATCAGCTTATTGGGACACTTTAAAATGGTTCCTGCGCAACCTCAGACAGTTTTGTGGATTCAACCCACAGTAAGTTCTGGAAGCCGTTCCTTAGAGAACGAAACCAGACGCACAGGGATGCATATGGATTAGATGCAGATCTAGTCAAGATCGGCCTGGAGACAGAGGCCATCAAAATGCTGCCCCAGACAAAAGGGGACAATTTCATATTCATGAGGATAGTACCCAGGACTAGATAACGAGATCAGCAGGACATTCAAAACAATGGAGGTAATTCCAAACCAGAGATGGGCCTGTTACCAGCCGTTTAAGACATTTTAAATATAATAACTACCCCACTGTACTCGCAGCCCACCAAAATTAAAACAAAGACAAACCTGATTTTGGGCAGGAAGTGAAGCCTCTGGAAGAAAGGTATATCTGGAGAGACTTTTCGGCAGTTGGACAGTCAGGAGCAAGCACTCGGCGAGCTGGCAGCTGGAGGACACGATCACACACTCAGGACGAGCAAGCTTGAAGAAGGAGCAGTCAATCGCAGGAGGAAGAGGAACGCCAACCTCGAGAAGGCTGTCTCGAAACTGGTGTTCCACCCCGGGGAAGCACATCGGGAGATCATCGACCATCCCCGGGCCGTTGCCGGAACGAAAGGCCATAGACCCAGCTTGGGAGAAGAGACAAAAAAATAAAGGTCCCAAGCGAAGAAACCTTCCAGCCACCACGGCTCGGTAGAAGAGAGGAAAGGAACCTGAAGAAGCGATGGGAGCCAGCCCAAGGCTCCTCTGACCAGGGTCAAGCCGACGATCCTCGACCCCGCCGACATCCAGGCCCGCCGGTGTCCAGCCACCCCCGACCCCCACCTCAGGAGAGAGGTGTGGCGCAGCTCGCAGGGGCTCCACGATCCACGTGGAGACAAGACGCCTGAAAGGACCAAACACAGACTCGATTGCAAAACCTTGCACTTCCTAGTGGGATTGGTGAGCATGTTTCTGGCCCTTCACAATCAGACCTAGATAGGTTTAATAAGGGGGTGGATTTAAGGGTACAATTAACATGAGTTGTTGTCCCTCGATGTTCTGTGTGTTTCCTTATTTCATAATGATCTTTGTAGAGTATAAGATGCCTGTATTTGCTTTAGTTAGTACTGTGTCGTTATGATTTGTTTGTGTGTTTTTCCCTCCCATGTACTCCCTCATCTGCTTGCATTTGATTTAATATTTTTCCTTATGCAATAAAATTTCATTTTGTTTCATCAAACTTGGTCTACACGAGTTTTCTCTATATTGTAGTTCCTGTGCCTAAGTCCAGAGTATAGAATCTAAGGGGCAAGTGGGTCGAACCACTCAAGGTTTACTGTGCAAGAGAGAGAGGCCTCTAGAGAGAGAAACCTCAGGGAAACCTCTCAAGGACAAAACCCCTTACAGACGCCAAGTTGGACAGCCAGGGATAATGTGCAGGCCAGGTGTGTGGAAGAAACTGAGGGGAAACATTGAGAGAAACTGAGAAGAAACATCGAGAGAGAGGGGAAACATCGAGAGAGACCAAGATGGAAACATCGAGAAAGACTGAGGGGGCACTTTATTTATTTAATTTTATTAATTTATTAATTAAATTTATTTAATTATAAGTTGTGAGTTCCTCACGATGCTCTCCCAGTGCGGCCACCCTGTAACCAGAGATTATTCTAGAAGCCTGGGTAGAAATATCAATGTAATTACTGTAGAAATTACTTTTTTTACATTATTGCTTGTTCATTTTATGTGCTGTCTTTTTATGTCTTTTATTTATTTTATGTCTGCTTTATTTATATTTAAAGTATGTATGCGTGTATATGTCGGTATGTGTTTTTTTGTGGTGGCGCCGATGAAGATGGCTGCCATCCTTGCGAGCTCCGTGCGTACCAGGCAGCTAAGTGTTCTTGCTGCTTGGTGCTCTCGGCTCATCAAGAAAAAAGCATTTCACTGACTAGATTACACTTCTTGTATTTAGTTATGTGACCAATAAAATTGAAATTGAAATTGAATTGAATAATGGTTGACCTGCAGCTGATAGTCAGCAAGCCAATAGTGCTCACACCAGGTTTCACAGGCGTGATCCCCACCAGGCGTGTTTTACATGGGAAAAGGGTTAAAAATGCAAGGGCCTGTTAAAATGGCATTATAAAGGCTAATTATTGATGATTAAGGGCCTTAAAGACCAGTCCCGCCTGTTGGAGGCGGGACTGATTCGGGACCATCAGACACGCCTGGGTTAAAATGGCTCGGGGTCGGGAACTAGGCGGGGGGGGGTCGCGCCCGCCAGTTTTACCGATTTTAACCCCCCTCACGCCTCAAAGCCCGCCTCACGGCTCAGTTAAAATCGACCCCTATCTCTCTAGAAATAAACCCCAGTGTTTTGTTTGCTCATTTTTTGGCCTTATTAACCTGTGTCGCTACTTTTAGTGATCTGTGTATCCCAGATCCTTCTGTTCCTCTAACCCATTTAGGCACTTATTTTCCAAGGAGTATGTGACCTCCTTATTCTTCCTATCAAAATGGACCAGCACCATCTCGCTAATTACACGCCCATTCTGCAAGTTTATTAATACCTTCCTGTAATTTGTTGCAGTCCTCCTCTGTATTAACTGCACCCCCCAATTTGGCCTCATCAGCAAATTTTTAAATTGTACTTCCGATTCCCGATTCCAAATCATCTATGTAAATGGTGAACAAAAGCGATCCCAGCATCGATCCTTGTGGATCACCATTTCCCACCATTTGACAATCTGACTAACTGGCTTTAACCTCTACTCTCTGTTTTGTAGGTAGCTTGCTATCCATTCATCTTCTTCCATTCTTCATGGTTTAAAGAATTATGACCTGCCGGCACAGGTACAGTGGGCCAAATGGCTTCCTTCTGTGCTGTATCATTCTATGATCGTAAATGAACATGAACGGTGGCATTTAACTTTTGGTTTGTGGCAACTGTCCAATGTGCTTTTTTGGCATTTTGTTTATTTTGGAAATTTTTCCAGCAGATTTTCCCAGCAAGATTTATCATTGCTTCAATCAAAATTCTGCATATGGAAATATCAATGGCGATTTCTGTTTTTTATGTTATTTGGGGCAGAAGAGGAGGGATGAATGAGAGGCAGATTCAATTGCACTAAAGGTGGATTTTGCATACCTGCCCTTACCCCCGCAATCATGACTTGAGGCAGAGGTACAACTATCAGGTTTGTCCAAGGAAAACAGTCTTTGCAAGCTGCACTTCAATAAGGAAGCAGTGACACATTTGTCAAAGCTTACTTGCAGCCACCCTCCAGCACAGGGTTGGTGCCATCAGTGGCAGTTAAGATCACCACAGCTCTGAACATTTATACCTCTGACTCATTCCAAGCTTCCACAAGGGCCATCAGCAACATTAGTTAATCTGCCATGCATTGATGCATCAAGAGGCCAGTGCTGATTTTTGCCACAGTATACAAGTTTATAAAATTCCCTCTGGAAACTTGGCAGCAGAATGAGATGGCTTCGCAATTTCTTTATATGGCAGGATTCCCAAAGTCCCAGGTAATATTGATGGCCTTCATGTCGCCATATGGGCCACTGCATACAAACCAATGGTCTTCATAAACTGCAAGGATTCTTCTTTATCAGTGTGCAGATGCTCAGTGACCAGCAATATAGCATTATGCATGTCACTGCCCACTTTCCAGGCAGTAATCATGATGACTTCATGTTAAGATATTCTGTTTCATGGCTATTTCAAGAAGAAAACAGACAGCAAAAATGGCTTCATGGAAACCTGGCTTATAACTTAATTAAGACAGCCAAGACCCTCATGTTACTGAAGTACGATGAAACCTACGTAGCCACCAGGATTATTGTCAAACATACTATAGGCATCTTGAAGCAGCACTTAAGCTCCTGGACAGACCAGGCAGTGTCTTACAGTAAAGCCTCACTTGGGTCTCCAAGAATGTCATAGCATGCTCCTCAGCTTTGCCATCAGAGGTCTAACAATTGAGCAAGCAGAGGAGGAAGAGAGCTACCTGCAACCAAGGACAGAACAAGTCATTGATGTTCAGCCAGAAGATATCCCTGCTAAAACGGTATTGCAGGCAGCAAGAGCAATATTGGCAGGCTTGCATTGTGGAGACCTGCAACCAAGAGCCACATCTGTCCAATACACTTCACATGTGGAAAATGCAGTGGCCCAAAACATCTTCAGCAACATTGGCCTTTGCACTAAACCACCGTTGATTCCAATCCTTTGCTAATCCTCAAATTCTCTGGTCATAGGTGGAATATGTAGGACCAGATTTAATTAATTATATGTGATGAGTTCATAGGATGGATTCTGTGATTGGTCCAAAAAGTGGGACATGGTACTGTTGTTCTTGGGTGCACCTATGTTGCTTGCCTGGTGAGCCATTCCAGTGGATTCTGCAAGGTCAGTTAATTTACATTATTTGCTTTCTGCTCCCTGTACAATTTTATGTACACAAGGAATGTTGAATCACCAGCTGCTGCATTTAAGAGGGTGATGCTTTGTTTTTGATGGAGACTAACTGCTGAATAAAGAGCAGCTGCAAGAACTTCCCACTATATAAACCATGAAGGTTTCCAGTCCTTTTATATGCAGCTCATTTACAACAATAAGAGTCTTGCATGTGATCTCACAATATGCTGGGAGCTATTATGACATTTTCAGACTTTGTCAGTCTAGTGTCTTAGCCCTATTTCAACAGCAGGGGTAAGGGGTAGGATAAACTGCATGGTGACAAGGGGTGTCCACTACTTCCATGGCTTATGATGGCATCTTGTATGGGACCAGTACTGTCTCGCAAATTATGGTACAGGAAACTTTCTTTTAACCGACACCTAAATATCCGGAAATCTCTCTTAACCGGCAAAGTTCAGGAGTAGGTTCAGGTAAGTTTTACTGTTTATTCGTCGACGTGTAACCGGTGTTCCTGGATCTGTGGCCGTGTAACTGGGGTTCCTGCACCTGTGGCCATGCAACAGGGACTCCTGGATCTGTGGCCTTGTAACTGGGACTCCTGCACAAGTGCCGTGTAACCGGGGCTCCTGCACCTGTGGCCGTGTACGGGGCTCTCGTACTTTGGTAAGTATACCTCTCTGTAATCCGGACTTTTTGATCAACCGGCACCACGCCGGTCCCGTCGGTGCCGGATAAAAAAGAGTTTCCTGTAGTATGTTGTGTGCTTTATAACGTTGCAATCAAGAAAGGACTGATGATAAATGCCCCAGGATGGGTGAGTAGTCGTCAGTTTTACCAGAGATAGAGGGAACTGCACTCCATTGCTCATCATCATCCTTTTCATCTGTTTCCTGGCTTTCAGCCTCTGGAGGAAAAAACAACACTGTTAGCTTTGGTCTGTTTGAGCAGAATGTTATCTTAAACAGCTACTTTGGGAATCTCTTATGAGAAAACTGGTAGCTGTTAAAGCAAATGAAAAATACATAGAAACATTATATAAGAAAAGACATGCATGCTCATGAACCCACTAAAAATACATTGGCTCCCACAGTGATATCCACAAATGGCAGGGCAAAGTTGAATCCTAAGATTGCCAGTGCATCCTCTTTATGCAGAACTAAATGGTAGATCTGTGTCTACCCTCTCTCAGTGGTCTGGCATTCCCTAGAAGACATGCTGTCTTCTTCTGCAGGAGGAATGCATTGTGTTAACTGGCTGCTGCAGTTTCCAGATCTTAGAGTCACAATCGGTCAGTATTCATGGCATGGATATTAATAATGATAGATGGAAGGGAGCAAGGACCTAGGATGAGAGACTTCAATGTGCAAGCATGCACGACAGGATGTGAGACAATTGATGAGTGTTGCCAAGTTACATTGCTTCTGGAGCAAAAAAGCAAGTGTCATGTGATACCTCAAAGGGCATTGCTTGAATATTAGGCCAGACAATACTGATCTACTTCTCTGTGTTTTAGATAGCTGAGCTGTTATTCAGCTGACAGAACACTTACCTTTGCTGACCTGGTGAGGTCATTAAACTTCTTCCAACACTGTAAGGGTGTCCCTGGGGTTATTGAGGTGCCACTCAGAGCCACAGCCACCTTCTTACACATGGCCTGTGCTGCCACATGTGATGGCTTTTTCCCAGGCACTACAATAATTGCTTCCCTCTTTCTCTAATTTGTGACAGCAGCAGTTCAGCATCAGCCTCTGAAAAATTACATATTGCATTCTACAGCTGCCATTGCCTTCCCTTTTGCAAAAGCCTGTTCATCCCTCTAAATGCAGCCCCTTATATGAGAAAGTTAGTCCTTGCTCTCACCCCTCTGATGGATCAGGCTTATTGCTGACTGAACTTCAACCCTTGCCCTGCTAGCATTATGAAAATTAACTGACTGCAGGATTTCTGTTAGAGTCAGCCTCCTAGGATTTTGCCGGGCATGCGTCCTGCCCCACCACACTTACACCACTACATTGGCAACCCAGAAATTTTAGAACCCTACTATTGTTGTTGGTGGTGCAAATTTTTGGGAACGGTAGTGCACGCAGGAAGAATTTGGTCCAGCATGTTGGTATGGGGCGGATGTGGTACGGAGACAATCATAGGACTATTCAGGTAAGGAATCAAGGACAACTTGAAAGTAAGCATAGTGGTAGCATAGTGGTAATGTTACTGGACTATTAATCCAGACCCTTGGACTAATGATTTGGAGACAAAGGCCGCGATCTTACCTCTGGAGACGTGTTGGAGGTCCGACTTCTGGTTTCCGGGTTTCAGTTCCGCCCCCCAGTTGTCAAATACAAAGGGCTCGATTTTCATTGGGCCGTTGAGGTGGGATTGGAGGTGTGTGGGGGGTTAAAATTGCAAAAACTGGCGGGCGGGCCTAACCCCGCCTCCATCCCGCCTCCAAGCAATTTTCATTAAATCGTGTCTACTGGTCCCGTCTCTGTCCCGCCTCCAAGAGGTGGGATAGGCCGTTAAGACCCTTAACAAGCACTAAATTGCCTCTATAATGCCATTTTGATAGGCCTTGGTGATTTTAAACCTTTTCCGACGTGAAGCACGCCTGTTCTGAAACACGATGGTGAAACCTGGCAGGAGTACAATTGGATTGCTGACTATTAGCTGCAGCTCCACCAGTAAATAGGATATTTGATCAGCCATCATTTGCAGGTGGCAGGACTTTGTTGTCTCAGGTCTGGGGAATTTTTAGAAGGCATAATCACAGCCGTGGAAGTTTGGAGCCTGACACCCATCTCCAGTGTGACCTCCTGGGAAACCCCTCTCGCCAACTTCACTGAACGCTTCCTCAACTGAGGCATATACCAAGTAATCCTAAGCCCTCAAAGTGGAAGTCCCATTCAAGAAATGACACATGCCACAACTACAGCAGTAGCCATCAGATTTTTTATTTACAGTAATCATCTGATTGTAGGAACGGAGGTTCCTATCCGAATAATGGAGATCGACTCAGTGAATCAAAATAACAAAGTTTAATAAACAACGAAGTTAGCTAGTAAACTACAGGAGAAGATGTACACAGGTCTGTTCAGGTTGCAAGGCACTCGACGACTGCTGGAAGGTTCTGGAAGCTGACGTCATGACATCATCGCGTTCTTCGCGCCACTGGCGGTCACGTGATCGGCGTCATAACGTCATCACGCAGAGTGTAGGAGTACATACAGTATAGTTAACAGACAGTTTAAAGGTGCAGTCCACAGCTGCACTATACTGTAGTTAAAGGGATTATTACTAATTGCCCTGAGTCTCTTGGTGGCTCCGCCACAGGCGCCCCCCCAGAATTCCATTTAACAGCCAGTGTCAAACGAGCAGGAGGTTTGATGAGCCTGCCCGAACAACGACAAAACTCAGGCAACGGAGGTAGAACGTTGGGAAATGAGCTGATGCTTGGCTGTGTCTGCAGCGGCGCATCAGGCGTGGAGGAAACAATAGCAGGTGGTGTGGGCAAGGATGAGGCAGATGCAGGTGGTTCAATGGCGGGCCGTTGCATAACTGGTCTGGCGGTCAACGGTGGTCGTCCACGGCGAGGTGGCTAGGCAGCCACGACTGGTTCACTCCGTGGTGATGTGATGCGCCACACCGTGCCTCATGACTGCAGCCGAAAAAGACGGCCTGGTGAGCTCCGGGAACTCGCCGAGCAGGCGCGTAAACCTGTCCTGCGATGGAACCGTACAGGCGACCAACCAGGACACAGCGGTGCTGCGGTGGCAGGGCACCGCATGGAAAGTAGACGCATTAATGAGTCGGCAGTGTTGGACGTTGACCAGAAAGCCATTGGCACAGAAGAAATCAACCCCCAGAATGGCCTGCGAGACCTTAGCTGTAATAAACTCCCACACAAAACGCTGTCCGGCGAAGGTTAAATTGACAGTCCGTTTGCCGAACGTGCAAATAGCCGCGCCATTAGCTGCCACGAGGGGAGGACCGTGCCCGCCAGATTGTAGATCCAGCTTTGAAGCTGGCAGAATACTGCACTGGGAACCAGTGTCGCACAGGAATCGTTGCCCCGTCATGGAATCCGTAATGTAAAGGAGTTTTCCCGCTGAACCAACCGCCATGGCGCCCTGAACGAGTTTTTCAGACCCTGCTGTCCGTCTTGAAAAGCGCGGCCTTGCTGAAGTCTTTTTTTCGGGGAGAAACTGCAGGGAGGACGGCAGCATCGAGCGTTGGCGCCAAAACCTGCGTGGTATGCGCACCAGCCTGCTGGAGGAGGGCTGGGCTTCGCTCGCGTGGGGGAAGGGCACCTCGTGGCTGCACAACACTGCTGTGTAACCGTAAATATCTTGTCTGTCTCTGCAGCGAGGTCAGCACAGTCCATGATGGCAGAATTGGCCAAGGCCGCTTGAACTGGTTCAGGTACCTGGCGGAGGAAGAGCTCGCGGAACAAAAAGCATTGGGGCTCCGAACCCAAAAGCATGAGCATCTGGCTCATCAGCTCCGATGGTTTTGAGTCCCCGAGGCCGGGCATAGAAATAAGCCTGCGTGTGCGCTCTGACTTATTGAGATCAAACACCTGTAGCAAACGAGTTTTTAGAGCTTCATACTTGACCTCAGCCGGTGGATTGCCAAGGAGGCTGATGACCCGTGAGGCCGTGGCGCTGTCGAGAGCAGAGACCACGTAGTAATAACGGGTGGAATCCGCTGTAACCTCCCGGAGTGCGAACTGGGCTTCTGCCTGGAAAAACCATGCTGCTGGTTGCTGTTCCCAGAACTGCGGCAGTTTGAGGGCGACGGCATTCATGTTCATTATGGAATCTCGAAGAAAGTTGTCCGACAAGGTAGGGGTCACCAATGTAGGAACGGAGGTTCCTATCCGAATAATGGAGATCGACTCGGTGAATCAAAATAACAAAGTTTAATAAACAACGAAGTTAGCTAGTAAACTACAAGAGAAGATGTACACAGGTCTGTTCAGGTTGCAAGGCACTCGACGACTGCTGGAAGGTTCTGGAAGCTGACGTCATGACGTCATCGCATTCTTCGCGCCACTGGCGGTCACGTGATCGGTGTCATGACGTCATCATGCAGAGTGCAGGAGTACATACAGTATAGTTAACAGACAGTTTAAAGGTGCAGTCCACAGCTGCACTACACTGTCGTTAAAGGGATTATTACTAATTGCCCTGAGTCTCTTGGTGGCTCCGCCACATGATGGCTTTTTAACATAAAACATCAAATTTCACCCAAGTTGTAGTGTATGTAACCGTTCCACCTTTAAGAGAACTATTTTAAGGGTTGCACTACTTTATCTTGGCTGCTGTATACTGTAATACCGGTGGTGACCACACCAGTATATAAGGGCTGTGTAATGATTTATTGGGCAGTTCCGCCCTGACCTTCGACTAGTAAAGTCCTGTTAAAAGTTACTCTTGTGGTCTGTGTAGTAATTCTCATTATAACACACAGACTTAACAGTGGCGACGAGTACGATCTTACCCTGCGGCAGAGATACATCCAAGGCAGTTTAACGGGCGTCGAGAAGAGGCATCCGCCCTCATCATTCTGCTGAGAAAAGACTCGGGTCTGCAGAGCAAAGGAAGAATTCTGACACGAAGCCTTCCATCAGCAACAGGCAGGATCATCCCTTCTATCACGGTGGTGGGTAAGCCGATCAGCGACGAGAGCAAGTCGGCCACGTTGGCTGTGAAGTAGGGGAGGGAAAAACGGAGGATATAAGGGCGGAGAACTCGACCACGGCCGGGGAAAAGAGCCGGACAGAAGTTGGGGCCAGAGGCGCTGAGACTGGGGCAGCGTAAGGCACGGAAGCCGCGGTGAATGCAAACGCAGCCGGTGTGAGAGACCGGGCTGCAAGCGGGCTGGGAGACGCAACAGCGTCGAGAGAGAGCTCGACCGCGACCGGTGAAAAAGGCCGGGCAGCTACCGAGGCCACGAGGCGCAGCGACCGGGACAGCGTAAGACGCGGGAGAAAATTTAAAAAAAACCCGCGGAGAGCTCAGCCGCAGCTGGGGGGAAAGGACCGGACTGCAAGAGGGGCTGGGAGGCACGATTCGAGAACCACTGGGGAGGGCGAAGGCAGCAATACGGCAATCGGCGCGGGAGAAAATTTTTTAAAAAACCGCGGAGAACTCAGCCGCAGCCGGGGGGGAAAGGACCGGACTGCAAGAGGGGCTGGGAGACACGATTTGAAAACCGCTGGGGAGGGCGAACGCAGCAATACGGCAATCGCCATTACAGCCAGCGGGGGAGAAAGGCAAACGCGGGAAGCCGCCATTTTCGTAGGCGGGGAAGAAGACAAGCGTGGGAAACCGCCATTTTGAAAAAAAAGAAAAAAAAAAGTTAAAGAAAAATTTCTTTTGTTTCTCAAGAAGATTGCGAGGATGCCTAAGCGTGGTAACATAAACAATTTCGATTCCGATGTTGAAGATTGGGCCACGTATGTAGAACACATAGAGATTTATCGTAAGGCAAATAAAATATCAAATAATGATAAAGCACTAACCTTACTAAACTCAATGGGTGCGAAGACATACAGGCTATTGAAGCATCTTCTATCACCAGCTAAACCGACGGATCAGACTTTCGCTAAAATTGTTGCTGTCCTGAAAAATCATTTGAACCCCACACCACTGATGTTAGCGGAACGATTTAAATTTTATGCGAGAACGCAACGGAAAGAGGAAAGCAACGCGGAGTATTTAATTGAACTGCGTAAGCTGGCGAAATACTGTCAGTTTGGGGAAAGACTGACAGAGGCACTGAGAGACAAATTCGTGTGTGGATTGTCGAAAGAAGGAACACAAAAGCGGCTACTGGAAGAGAATGATCTTACACTTGATAAGGCTGTCTCTATTGCAGCATCGCACGAAGCCGCAGCGAGAGGCACTGCGGAAATGCAGCTGAAGGCAGCGGTACTCAGCGTAGATCAAATGGCTTTGGGTACAACAAAATGTTATCATTGTGGGAAGACAACACACGATCAGAACCAATGCTGGTTTAGAAACCAGGAATGTAGAAAATGTGGCAAGCTTGGTCACATAGCTAAAGTATGCCGGTCAGGAAAGAAGACCAGCAACAAAAAGTCACCGCAGGAAAAGTGCAGAAAGGAACATAAGGTGGCTGAGAAGAGTTCGGATGAACAGAATTCGGATTCAGACTCCAACAGCAAGGAACTGGGTAGTCTGAGAATTCACAATGTGAGTAAGGAAGCTGACCGACAAACTATCTGGGTCACACTGCAGATAGCAGGAGTCCAAGTGAAGATGGAATTGGACACCGGATCGGCGTTGACGGTCATGAATAAGCAAGATTACAAAAGGTTATTCACACATATTCCCCTACGGGATACGGAGATAGTATTGCAGACATACACGGGGCAAAGAGTATACCCCATCGGAAAGATAAAAGTCAAGGTGAGACACAAGGGCAAAGAACACCAAGGAATGGACTTATATGTACTACCTGAGGGAGGTCCACCACTTCTGGGACGGGAGTGGATCAGGAAAATAAATATGGACTGTCACTCCCTAAAAGCAATGACGGTAGATTCCGGAAAAAGAAAAGATGTCAAACCTGAACGATTGTCCAGAATAGTGGATGAGGGCATATGCAACAGTGACAGTGACAAAGCAGAGAGTGAGAACTCGGTGAAGACAATCAGCTCAGACTCTGGAACTGATGATGGTAAGACCAGCCCATGTGCAAAAGACAAGTCTAAAATGGACTTGCAGACTAATGATGGAAAAACGAAGGAGTGCATAAATGCTTCAGAAGAGAACAAAGTATCAGAACAGAATTCCACTGAACAACAACAACATAGTTTGACAGAGAATTCTGAGCCTGTCCAGTCTACAGACATGCACATTTCTGAGGAACACCGGGCTCGAACTCAACTCAATTTCAAACTACAACAGCAATTAGAACAAATGATTCGCCGTTTTGAGCAAGCGATGAATGCAAAGAAAAAGTTCTTTGACACAGAGTTGGAGAATCTGGGAAGACAGCAGAAGCAGCTGATTGAGAAAATGGATCAGGAACACACAAACCGTCTGCGCGATGAGGCCAAACGAATCAAAGCTGAGCAAGAAAGGGAATATGTCAAATTCATTGATCAGTTGAAAGCTAAGAAGAAAGAGCACCCTTTTGTGAGCAGTGTCAGCAGTAATAAGCCACTCAGGGAATTGGTGGCAGAGGCAAAAGCTGAAGTGATGGAGGAAATAGAAGACAATAGAGAAGAAGCAGAAGATGATGACTCATCTGAACCATTATCACCCCTACCAGGTCACGCACGTGGTCCCTCCGAACTGAGCCAAATCAGTCTGGAAGTAGAAAAACTTCCCAAGGTACTCGAGCCTTTAGAAGTCAGCAATGCTGGTTCTGAAGTTACGAAAGTTCAAGCTGTTAAGTCCAGTGAAGGACTATTAGATGAGTCACCCCAGCAACAAGAACCTACTACACCACCGAAAACTACTACACCACCGAGGCGTTACACGGACCGAGTCAGGAGGCCTCCTCCGAGACTGAATCTGTGAACTGTTTTTACATGAAGTTGTGTAGATATGTTATGATGTTATGTTTAATGGGGAATATATACTGTTAAGCTAAAAAGGGAGGATTGTAGTGTATGTAACCGTTCCACCTTTAAGAGAACTATTTTAAGGGTTGCACTACTTTATCTTGGCTGCTGTATACTGTAATACCGGTGGTGACCACACTGGTATATAAGGGCTGTGTAATGATTTATTGGGCAGTTCCGCCCTGACCTTCAACTAGTAAAGTCCTGTTAAAAGTTACTCTTGTGGTCTGTGTAGTAATTCTCATTATAACACACAGACTTAACACAAGTGACTACCCTTGTGAATATTTTTGCAGTATCTTTCTCTTATGCGTGCTCCTACTTGGTGCTTCCCCTGTGGCTTCAGCAGATGTGGAGGCCCCTTGCTTACTTTCTTGCTGCTCCTGTCTCGACACCTTTGGCAGGCGTCCTCTGGAGTTGCAAACCTGAGAGGGCTCGCCAACAGTCTGCTGCTCCTGCTGCTGTGCAGGGGTTGAGAGGCCGATCTCAGTTGTGTGTGGACTCTGGTGGGGCTCTGACCGAGGGCTCTGCAGTGGCATGGAAGTGTGAACGCTTGGAGAGGATCCCCCACTTCCTTGATGTCTGCCACCAACTTCCCTCTCATAGGTCAGGTCCCCCTCAGCGCTTGCAAGTGGCTTGAGAGCACCTTGCTGCACATCAGGGGGGCCATGGGGACCTGTATCTGCACTGGCAGTCCTACTCAGAAGGACTTCCATGAAGGTCTGGTTTCTCTGTTCAATAGATGACCATCGCTCCTCCAGAGATTTCATTCTATTCAGAACACTCACCATGTTTTCTGCACGCTGGCGACTTATCACCTCCATGGAGGTTGCCATCCTTTCCATGGTGATGTGTTCATGCACCAATGACTCCACAAAGGCTCTGCTCATGTTCGCAATGGACTCCTCCATTCGCTCCACACTCGCAGCGACCCTGGAGACAAAACCTGCCAGAGACTCCTGCATCTGTTCCTGGAGTTCCAGCACCGCTGATCTTATGGAGGGACTCAGAGGCAGAGGGTTGACATGAAGCTGAGCCGAGCTGGCAGAGTCCTGCGCCCTCCGACAAGGACTCTCCACTGCTGTCCCTGTCTCCACAATCTGCTGACGCTCACTTGTGAGCTGTGATACACCAGGTGACGACACTAATCTATCTCACGATGCTCCCACTGCGGTGTGAGTGTCTGCGCTAGTGCTGGGTGCGCTGAATTCTGCTGATGCTGCGCCCTCAGAGGTTGCAGCTTCCTCTGAGGAGTCTGGATGCTCAGGCTCTTCCTCCTGGCTAGTTGGGACGGGTGCTTGCGATGGTCCTGTGGGGGAGTAAAGGAAAGAGTCAGAGACGTGATGCCAAGGTTACATGCACATTGCATATTGCAGATGATCATAAGTCCATCTGTTAGAGCTTCAGAATCATTATCAGCGACTCATGCAATGTCATTGAGAGAGATGGAAAACTATTCTGTCACCTGCTTGCTGTGATGCACCCATCTGTCCGTCCCCCACTTGCGCATCGTCCTCCACTCCCACCATCTCCAGGACCGCATCCTCCCAGGGGGTGAGGTGGGCGAATGAGGGTGGCCCTCCTCCTGTCCTCGCTCTTTCTCTCTTATTGTGAGCTCTCTTTTCCTGCAATGAGGGAGACAAGTGGAGGTTGAGTGAGAATGAAGGAGTGAGTGCAGAGAATCCATAGCATAGATGCTTAGAAGGAGACAAAGATGGAGTAAGGTGGCAAGACCAACGACCCTCTCTGTGTGTTGTCAGTTGTTTTCATAGCATCACAGTGATAGGGAGTGTGAGGGCTGCATTGTCGAATAGTTAGGTGAATGTGACCATAGAGAGAGAGGGAATGGGTAAGGGTGCATGGATGTCAGTGTCAAGTGGGATGTGGAGGAAGAGATTGCTAAAGCTGAGTGCTAGTGAGGAGTGTCAATGGGGATCAGATTGAAAATGATGAGAAATTGATACTCACTTTTCCAGTGCGCAGAAGGTCATGAAATCTCTTCCTGCACTGAAGCCAGGTTCTGCGGGTTACTGACAAAGAGTTGACCTCCTCTGCCAACTGGATCCACACAGCCTTGGTTTGCCGGGGAGGTTTCTTCCTCCCTGAAGAAGGGAAGAGCGCCTCTTTATGTGCTCTTGCTCCCTCCACTAAAGCCTGCAGGGTAACGTCATTGAAGCGGGGTGCAGACCTAGGTCTCTGGCTGGCCATTCTTCCTGCAGGTGCCTCTCACTGCAAAGGCCAAAAGGTTAGCAGTCTGCAGAAGAAGCAAGGCTTGTTGCAGACCTTAAATGCAGCAGCAATGATGATGTAATCGGAGGCAACTTTCAGACTGGAAAATCTCATTGGCCATGGGTTCCCACACGTTGGAACTCATTTGGCCAATTAAGTCAAAATCGCATCATTCTCCCACATCGATTTAGAATTGGGTGGCTAACACGAAATGCGGATTACACGACCCCAGCCCGCCCCAGTATCAAAATCCAGCCCTGACAATCAGGGCACAGAAGGATCACCAAGACCTGTCTGCTCAGCAGAAAGCAGATGGCTGCTGCATCTGAGAATAGAGCAGCCATTCTGTCATCTCTGCCGTTGAGATGAGGCTCCTCCAGATCCTCAAAGGTTGAAGCCTGCAGAAAGAAACAAAGGTAAGGAAACTTTTTCCAACACTTTACACTCATCTCTCGTACTTACCTGTCCACACTTGTACCCATCATTCACTCTACAGATGACATTTCAACCCCTCTCACCCCCGCAGACCCACTGCTCGCCTGGCTGACCCTGGTGAGGTTCGCAGCCATGGGGAAGCCCACAATTGCAGGCGTAAAATGGGGAAAAGCCTCAAAACTGCCTGTTAACTAACTGTTAACAGGCAGTTAGTTGGCTCTAATCCCCTTTCCGCCTCAAGGAGGCAGGTCCCTGCACAAGTCGGGGACCCACCTCCTGGGAAGATGGTTCGGAGGCGGGTTGGGACCCGCTCCCAATTTTTCCCATTTTCCCAGCAGTCCCGCCTCCAAACCCACCTCTTCAGGGCTGGTAAAATCCAGCTCAAGAGTTGGAATCCCACCCTGGCAGATGGGGAATTTAAATACAGTTAAATAAATCTGGAATGAAAAGGTAGTATCAGCAATGGTGACCATGTAACTACTGGATTGTTGTAAAAACCCATCTGGTTCATTAATGCCTTTAGGGAAGGAAATCTGCTGTCCTTACCTGGTCTGGCCTATATGTGATTCCAGACACCACAGCACAGTGGTTGACTCTTAACTGCCCTCTTAAATGGACTAGCAAGCCATTCAGTTGTCTCGAAGGCAGCTCACCACCATCTTCTCAAGGGCAATTAGGGATGGGTAATAAATGCTGGCCTTGCCAGTGATGCCCACATCCTGTGAATCAATAAAAACAACTCCTTGATGCACCAATCTGCTGGCTGGCCTATAGCCTTGACAACTTCTCCTTCTTCCTCTTCAGCTTTCCTGGTCCTCCCTTTCAGGTGGTAACTGGGTCAGGGCAGTCAAAATAGAACAGGGGACTTACCGACTTGATTCCTACCCAAACCTGGCCAATTGCAGGCAACCAGTACACCTGCTTCTTTAAATTCAGGCTCTGATGACACCATCAGGGGGGCCAACTTCTATTTTTACCTGAGGCCTGAGTGGGAGAGCAGTGGCGGCATCGAGGGCCAGAATGAGACCCAGTAAGGTAAGTTTTTAAAATTTATTTGAAGTTTCCTTGTGGGCCTGAAGTAGCAGGAGTGATCCTCTGGGCCAGGCAGCCACTTCCAACCAACTTCCCAGCCGTTTTGTTTAGCAAGACAGCAAGCAGTATCCGAAAGAGGTGTGTCCAGTAGCATCTCCACCATTGTATCAGAGAAGTGAGGCGCTCTTACCTGAATCCTCCCTGTAGCAACACTGAATTGAACAGAGTAGAATGATACCTTGCTTTAAGAGGTGCATTCACTCTTTAAATGGGCAGCAGCCCACTGGAAATCCTGCCCTCCAATTGATCGGGTTGCCAGTCATCGTTGGAAATAGGTGGGGAATGTGCCAATGACATTCAAATCAGACACGGCCATCAAAATGGTGCAGGCCTCAAACTGGTCACATCAGGCAGGTGATCCAATCATCCTGCCCAATGCCTGCTCAAAAACCGCCGTGAGATAAAATCAGCCCTCCTCTGTCTCTCTCTATCCAATCTCCCAGCATGTTGAAGTTATACAAGAGCTTTTGACAGATGAAATGTCAGCATTTGACAGCTCTGTGAAGCTGTCAAACACTGACAACCTGTCTTCTAAGTTGAGTCCTTCCACTCAGACTCAGTTAGAGTGCTCGCCTTAGCAGAAAGCAGAGGCTGCAGCTGTTGACAGTTCAGCGGCCATTCTGTTTTCTGTGCCGGTGAGCTGAGGGACTCCCGAGACCTGAAGGGTTGAAGCCTGCAGGAAGAAGTAAAGGTAAGTAAAACTTATTGGCCCAGTAATTCGGGTCCCAACGCGTGAGTAAGCACCGTGTACTCACGCGTGGGCCCGATGGAAGTGCCGGTTTTCAGCATGCACAGCGCATGCGCGGAAAACCGGCATTTCCTTTCCTCTGAACCAAGGGGTTCAGAGGTCGAACGCGTGCGCGCAGGAGTCTGCACGTGCGCGCTGAAATTCCTTTTTTTTTACAGGGTTGTCCGTGCGATAAGGCCTCCAGTTTTTACGCGAGAAAAAAGCAGACGTAAGTACTTAGTATTAAAAGGTAAGTGGTCTATTAATTAAAGTTAGAATTTTTTTTCCACAGGTTTATTATTTTTAAAGACTTTACAGTAAGGTAATGTATTTTTAGACCCGATTTGTTAAAAAAAAAATTTTTTCAAAAATTTGAATAATTGTTTAAATTAGTTTTTTACAGTTATTAATAGTTCATTTAATTAGTGGGATTTTTTTTAACCTTTATTTGAAGTTTAAGTACTGTTTTGGGCGCCTGGAGTTTTCATGAGTTTGACAGTTCTTACTATCAAACTCATGAATGAACTTTTGCAACCTCCGATTGGTTGCCCAGTGCTCACGTGATCCCAGCCGGCTCATCGAACTAACTATGCCACTGTATCACGCAAGCACAGCGCACCGGGAGCTGAACCGGGCCACTGACAGGAAATCCACGCAGGGCCAGGCTTCAACTGTCGGCGCGCTATGTAAGTGTAGGTCGGGGGCTTGCACCCGCGGGAAGCCCCCGACACCAATTTCTGGGCCAATAAAACACTTTACACACACCTCGCACACATGCACCCATCACTCACCTGCATACCGGACATCTCGGCCCCACCGACCCCCGCAGACTGATGCCCACCTCGCTGACCCACACTTCAGGGCTGAAAATGGGGATTCTCCAAAGAACTGCCTGTTAACTACCTGTTAACATAGAAACATAGAAACATAGACGATAGGAGCAGGAGTAGGCCATTCGGCCCTTCGAGCCTGCTCCGACATTCAATGAGATTATAGATGATCATCCAAATTCAGTACCCGGTCCTTGCCTTCTCCCCATATCCCTTGATCCCTTTAGCCTTAAGAAATATATCCAACTCTTTCTTGAATATACTTAATGAACTGGCCTCCACCGCCCTCTGTGGCAGAGAATTCCACAGGTTCATCACCCTCTGGGTGAAGAAATTCCTCCTCATTTCAGTCCTAAATGGCTTACCCCTTATCCTTAGACTATGACCCCTGGTTCTGGACTCCCCGGCCATCAGAAACATCCTTCCTGCATCTAGTCTGTCCAGGCCTGACAGAACTTTATAGGTTTCGATGAGATCCCCTCTCAATCTTCTAAACTCCAGTGAGTATAAGCCCAATCGACACAATCTCTCCTCATACGTCATTCCTGCAATCCCAGGTATCAGCCTGGTGAATCTTCGCTGCACTCCTTCCATGGCAAGAACGTCCTTCCTCAGGTAAGGTGACAAAAACTGCACACAATACTCAAGGTGTGGTCTCACCAAGGCCCTGTACAACTGCAGCAAGACATCCTTGTTCTTGTACTCGAACCCTCTTGCTACGAAGGCCAACATACCATTTGCCTTCTTAACCGCCTGCTGCACCTGCATGCTCACCTTCAGCGACTGGTGTACAAGAACACCCAGGTCTCTTTGCACTTCCCCTTCTCCCAATCTATTACCATTCAAATAATAATCTGCCTTCCTGTTTTTGCCACCAAAGTGGATAACCTCACATTTACCCACATTATAGTGCATTTGCCATGTTTCTGCCCAATCACCCAACCTGTCCAAATCGTGCTGCAGTTTCACGACATCCTCCTCACAGCATACCCTCCCACCCAGCTTTGTGTCGTCTGCAAATTTGGAGATATTACATCCAATTCCCTCGTCCAGATCATTAATATATATTGTGAACAGCTGGGGTCCTAGGACCGATCCTTGCAGTACCCCACTAGCCACTGCCTGCCACTCGGAAAACGACCCGTTTATTCCAACTCTTTGCTTTCTGTCCGCCAACCAGTTCTCTATCCAAGTCAATACCTTGCCCCCAATCCCATGTGCCTTAATTTTGCACGCTAATCTCTTATTAACTGGCAGTTAATAGGCACTAATCCCCTTCCTGCATTGAGGAGACGGGACCCGGCGCGGGTCAGCTACCCTGTGATGAAATAACTGTGTTCTGATATTTGCACTTGTACTTGTAATGTCTGGAATGTTCCACCGGGGGGGAACCACTAATGCTCCTCCCTGGCCCCGCCCCTCTTCTGGTATGTTCTACCAAGGGCTCGGTCGATGATGAACTCTGTTAACTCTGCCATGATTCTTATTTAATAAAAGGCTTCAGTCTCAAGCTTAACTTCACGGATTCGGGCAGTTATTTGGCACATCAATTTTATTAAATAACAACTTTTGGAAGATGGATCGATTTTTGAAACCAGAGCGTCTGGATATCGATCCCCATTCGGCAGATGCATCGAAGAAATTTACGCATTGGCTCCGATGTTTTGAACATTTCATCGCATCATCGACCGATCCGACGGTTAACAAGTTGGGTCTTCTAACCAACTTGGTAAGTCATCAAACTTACTCTATAATTGAAGATATTACTACATATGAAGAGGCCCTCGCAGCTCTTAAAGCCCAGTACCTTAAGTCGGTTAACGAAGTATACGCCAGGTATCTCCTGTCTACTCGCAGGCAATTACCCGAGGAATCGCTGGACGATTTCCTGCAGGACCTTAAGGCTTTGGCTAAGGGTTGCAACTACAAGGCTGTCTCTGCCATAGTGTATCAGGAAGAAGCCATCCACGATTCTTTCATATCTGGCCTCCGATCTAATTATATTAGACAGAGACTCCTCGAGAACGACTCGTTAGTTTTAAAAACGGTTGTCGCGGCTGCTCGATCGTTAGATGTAGCCCAGAAGAATTCAGAAGTGTATGCATCAGCCCATGCATCTCTCTCAGCCTCATGTGTTCCGAGTATGGAGGCATCCATAACACCAATGGAGCCCCCACTTAATCCTATTGTTGCGGCTGTGCCCCATGGGTCTAAGAGTTATTTTTGTGGCCAATCTAAACACCCCAGGCAAAGTTGCCCAGCCAGAGAAGCTACCTGTTTTAAATGTAAGAAACGGGGACATTTTAGTAAAGTGTGTAAGGGTAATCCTGTACCCGATGTCTTCTCTGCTGCCGCCTATCGTTTTACTCTAGCCTCGGCTACGGTTGACCAGACCATACCGTGTTCCTTGTCAAAATCTATGATGGACATTAAGATTAATGGTCGTCCTACTGGGTGTTTGATAGACTGTGGCAGTACTGAAAGTTTTATACACCCCAACCTTGTTAACTCCTGTTCATTGAAGGTGTATCCTACTCGAAGTGAAATTGTGATGGCGTCCAAATCCCTTACTTCGGAGGTAACTGGATATTGTAAAGTCACATTGACCGTTAAGGATACGGAGTATAAGGACTTTAAACTCCTCATATTACCTCAGTTGTGTGTGAACTTAATATTAGGCTTGGACTTCCAGTGTCAGCATGAGAGCGTTACCCTTAAGTATGGTGGATCTCAGCCTCTGCTCACAGTCTGCAGCCTTTCTACTTTAAACGTAAGTCCGCCTTCTTTGTTTGCGAACCTTGCTCCTAATTGTAGACCTATAGCGACTAAGAGTCGACGGTATAGTTCAGAAGATAAAACATTTATAAAAGAGGAAGTGGAAAGGCTTCAACGGGAGGGAATCATCGAACACAGTGGTAGCCCGTGGCGTGCCCAGGTGGTGGTGGTTAAAACTAATGAGAAGAAAAGACTTGTGGTCGATTATAGCCAGACTATAAACTTGTATACCCAATTAGACGCCTATCCTTTGCCTCGTATTTCTGAGATGGTGAACCAGATAGCTCAGTACCGCCATTGATTTAAAGTCTGCCTACCCTCAACTCCCCATCAAAATAGAAGACCGGCCTTATCCGGCCTTCGAAGCTAATGGGCGCCTGTACCAATTCCTTCGGGTGCCCTTTGGAGTGACGAATGGGGTATCCGTCTTCCAACGGGAGATGGATCGTATGGTGGATGAATATGCGTTGGAAGCAACATTCCCGTACCTGGACAATGTTACCATCTGTGGGCGTGACCAACGGGAGCATGATCAAAATCTCGCGAAGTTCCTAGAGACTGCAAAGAGGTTAAACCTGACCTACAACTAAAACAAGTGTACCTTCAATACTATACGTTTGTGTATTCTTGGTTGCATTGTGGAGAATGGGGTAATCGGGCCAGACCCTGAAAGATTACGCCCACTTAAGGAATTACCTTTACCTCACACTGTAAAAGCTTTAAGAAGGTGTCTGGGATTCTTCTCGTACTATGCCCAGTGGGTGGCTAGCTACTCAGATAAAGTCCGGCCTCTTATTAAGTCGACGTCTTTTCCGCTATCGGCGGAAGCTCAGGAGGCTTTCCTTAATATCAAACGGGACATTGAGAAGGCAGTGGTATGTGCCGTGGATGAGAAGATCCCATTTCAAGTGGAAAGTGATGCATCTGATTTTGCGTTGGTAGCAACTCTTAACCAAGCTGGTAGACCAGTAGCTTTCTTCTCTCGTACATTGCAAGGACCAGAAGTTCGACATTCTTCAGTGGAAAAGGAGGCACAGGCAATTATTGAAGCAGTCAGGTATTGGAGACATTATCTCGCTGGCCAACGTTTTACGCTCATTACTGACCAGCGATCCGTGGCCTTTATGTTCAACACTAAGCAGAGAGGCAAGATCAAAAATGATAAGATTTTAAGATGGCGAATAGAACTGTCAACATGATATTCAGTACAGGCCTGGAGTATTTAATGAGCCATCGGATGCTTTGTCACGAGGAGTATGTGCTAGTCTAGGTACAGATAAGCTTCAAAGTCTCCACGACGCACTCTGCCACCCTGGGGTTACCAGAATGAACCACTTCATTAAGTCTCACAATCTACCCTACTCTATTGAGGAGGTCCGGACAATGACCAGAACCTGTCATGTTTGTGCTGAATGCAAACCCGGCTTCTATAAGCCGTCCGAGCCAGCTCATCTTATTAAAGCAACTCGACCATTTGAGCGTTTGAGTCTCGATTTTAAAGGTCCCCTTCCATCGAGCGACCGTAATGTCTATTTTCTTAATATTATAGACGAGTACTCTAGGTTCCCTTTTGTTATCCCCTGTCCGGATGTGACTAGTGCTGTTGTAATTAAATGCCTCTGCCAACTGTTTTCCTTGTTCGGCATGCCTAACTATATACATAGTGATAGGGGTTCTTCCTTTATGAGCGAAGAATTACGACAGTTTTTGCTATCGAAGGGGATTGCAACGAGTAGAACTACCAGCTATAACCCTCGTGGTAATGGGCAGGTCGAGAAAGAAAATGCGACAGTGTGGAAGGCTATCGTACTGTCTCTGAAATCACGAGGCCTGCCGACCTCTCGCTGGCAGGATGTCCTGCCAGACATGCTGCATTCCATAAGGTCTCTTTTGTGTACAGCGACGAATGCCACCCCTCATGAAAGGATGTTTAGTTTTCCAAGAAAATCTACTAATGGAGTATCGTTACCCACATGGTTGACGACCACGGGCCCTGTGTTGTTGCGCAGACATGTGAGAGGCCACAAGACTGATCCACTGGTGGAGGAAGTACAACTCCTCCATGCTAATCCCCAGTATGCGTATATTCAATATTCGGATGGGCGAGAGGATACGCTCTCTATTAAAGATCTTGCACCTGCTGGAGCTCGAAAAGAGTTTGACTCTGAGAGTAGAGTTTTCAATCGTGGTATTGGACCTTCAGAGACACAAACCCTCAGTGTGGAAAATACTGATGATTCTGGGAATTCGAATGAACCGGAGTTAGTACTCCGGGAGGAGCCTCAGCAAGAGTTACGTCGTTCCCAGAGGATTATCAGACCTCCTGACAGACTGAATCTATAGCAGGAGGTGAATGTGATGAAATAACTGTGTTCTGATATTTGTACTTGTACTTGTAATGTCTGGAATGTTCCACCGGGGGGAACCACCAATGCTCCTCCCTGGCCTCGCCCCTCTTCTGGTATGTTCTACCAAGGGCTCGGTCGATGATGAACTCTGTTAACTCTGCCATGATTCTTATTTAATAAAAGGCTTCAGTCTTAAGCTTAACTTCACGGATTTGGGCAGTTATTTGGCACATCATACCCACCTCCTGGGAAGATGGCATGGAGGCAGGTTGGGGGCGGGATGGGTACCCGCCCCCAAATTCTGCCATTTTCCCGGCAGTCCCGCCTCCAAACCCACCTCCCGAGACCTGGCAAAATCGCCACCTTTGTTTTAAAATAAATAAACAGGTTAACACCTCAATTTAAATAGAGGAGAAAGGAATTTGATACAAGTGCATTAAGCATTTGCAAGATAGCATTGCTCACAGTCATTTCCTGGCCATTAACACTCTGGGATCCAAAATGAAAAGTATGTACAAAGATAAGTATAATTTAATAATAAAGGAAAAATGAGGCTAGATGGCTTATAATGTCAGTGTTAATAATATTGCACATTGAGAGAGATGACAATGTTGATATATTTCATTAATCCCAAAACAGTTTATTAAACCACAAAAATAAAATTCTCTATTTTTTGTGGTATTATACATGGGCAGGAAGATGAAAGATAAATAGAAATCTATGGTAAAAAAGCAAAGTTCTAACAAAGCGTGTCATTTTTTAATTTAAAAGGTGGAAAATAGTAATATGAACAATATTTATGTAAAATAGTTGCAATTTAAAGAAAGCAGCTTATTCTGAAATGCAATAGAAAATATATGGTAGCATGCAAATCAATTCTAAATTGTTTTCCTGAAATTTATCATATGTAGAGAGCATGTGAAGAGATTATAAGCTATTTTTGAGTAATATAAAAAGAAAAACCCTGATAACTGCTGTCATGGTAAAAATGGAAGGCAGAGATTATACATTGGCTTTGCCAAGACTTAATTTGTATAAAGAACTCAATGTGTAATTGTATTGCACAGGGTGAAGAAAGATTCAGCCAGAAAACAGATATGCTTGGCTCTCTATAAATTATTTTTTTATGGTAACATTTTATTCTGAGAAAATACAATTTATAACTGTTCTATAAGGACAAGGACAGTTGTGTCCTCATTCATAATGATAGAAAGTAGTTGCAATATAACTTGAGATCAAACAGGCACGGGTAATGTTTTATTCAGTAAATCAGAGTGAGAGTGCAAGTGTGCCCTGTAAATGTATATTGAATATAAATGAGACACAGCGATAAAGAAAGAAAGCACTTACATTTATATAGCGCCTTTCACAGCTTCAGGATGTTCCAAAGCACTTCACAGACAATGAAGTGAGATGACAATGTTGATATATTTCATTAATACCAAAACAGTTTATTGAACCAGATGGTGGGATGCTTCTTTAAATTTAACTTAAATTTAAATTCCCTTCAGCCGATTTTCTCAATGGGGGCACGTTGGGGGCGCGACTGCTGTTTTGTCGGGTTTCAGTCCCGCCCTCAACGACGTCCAGCCAACCCACGCTATTTTCCCTTGATTGACCTTTTTAAGTCGCCCTGCGGGCCTAGCCAGCCAATTAAGGAAAAGCCAGTGACAGAGGACGTCAGCGTATGACGTTTCATCTGTCGAAAATTTTGACAGATGAATTGTCAGCATTTGACAGCTTTGAGAAGCTGTCAAACACTGACAATCTCTGTTCTAAGGTGAGCCCTTGCGCAAAGACTCACCAAAACCTCTTTCCTCAGCAGAAATCAGATGGCTGCTGCATCTGAGAATGCAGCAGCCATTCTGTCATCTCTGCCATTGAAATGAGGCACCTCCGGATCCCCAAGGGTTGAAGCCTGCAGGAAGAAACAAAGGTAAGGAAGCCTTTTCTAACACTTTACACTCACCTCTCATACTTACCTCTCCATACTTGCACCCATTACTCACCTCCACAGCGGACTTTTCGATCCCTCTCACCCCCGCAGACTGACTGCTTGCCTCGCTGACCCTGGCAAGATTCACAGCCGCCAGGAAGCCCGCACTTGCAGGGGCGAAATGGGGATAAGCCTCAAAACTGCCTGTTAACTACAGAGGGCTGTCCTATGAGGAGAGATCGAGTAGAATGGGCCTATACTCTCTGGTGTTTAGAAGAGTGAGAGGTGATCTCATTGAAACATATAAGATTCTGAGCGGGCTTGACAGGGTAGATGCTGAGAGGCGGTTTCCCCTGGCTGGAGGGTCTAGAACTAGAGGGCATAGTCTTAGGATCAGGGGTCAGCCATTTAGATCATTTGAGATGAGGAGAAATTTCTTCACTCAAAGGGTTGTGAATCTTTGGAATTCTCTACCCTAGAGGGCTGTGGCTCCTCAGTCATTGAGTATATTCAAGGCTGAGATAAATAGGGAATCAAGGGATATGGGAATCGGTGGGAAAGTGGAGTGGAGGTCGAAGATCAGCCATGATCTTATTGAATGCCGGACAGGCTCGAGGGGCCATATAGCCTACTCCTGCTCCTATTTCTTATGTTCTTATGTAAAACAGACCATAGCAAATTGGCAGCACGTTTTATATCTCTCCCGATTTTCATTTCCATTGAAGTCACTAGACCGGCATTAGTGCACATTGAAATGGCCAAAGATAAACAGGCCTCCATCAATAACTCAGAACAGAAAAAGTGCACAGTCAACCATCATGCTATTATGGCAATATACAAAATAGCCTCCAAGAATAGGGATGAGCAATGTAAGTACACTTTGAACTGGGTCATGGTATTGAGGTATCAGTCGACTCATGGCAGCTGGCTCCTGGCATGGAGCTGCTGCTGGCTGCATCTGGAGGATCCTGCTCTACCATGTCCCACTGGTGTGGTGGTCTGAGGGTGAAGGCTGGTGTTCTGGCAGGTGTAGGGTTGGCAGCATCAGGCTCTTGGACTACAACCAGCACCCTTCTACTTGGCTTTGAATCTGTGATTCCAGTCATCAGCTTGATGGCTGGTGTGATGACAGCCTCTGAATCCTGGAAGCCCTGAGTCACTGCACACTTCAAGGTGCACTCCAATCTCTGCTCCCCGCCCCCCAGTGCTGCCAGAGCTGCAGTGTGAGGTTCCATGGAGGTGGTGGCCCCGATTTGTGCCTGTCTGCCTCCTTCCTGGGGCTCTACTGCATGCCCCAATGCAGCTGCCATTTGCTCTGTCAGTTCGTGCAGAGTGGAGGCTGCCTCCATGATACCGTCATTTATCAGAGCTGTGGACACACCTGTGAGTGGCCACCACAACAACTTGCATTTATATAGCACCAGGAACATCTCCTGGTGTCCTTTAACAATCTCTTTAAATCCCTCTCCCTCTCAACCCTCACCTCCAACAGCACCCTCAGGAAACTTTCCTTCATGGCCTTGCTCCTACTTATCTCTATAACCTCCTAACTCAACCCAAACCCCCGCCCCACCGAATTCTACGTTTCTCTGATTCTGACCTCTTGTGCAACCCCCTCCCTTCGCCCCCCCACACCTATTACATACGAACATATGAAATTGATGGGTAGGAAAAGACCAGCTGGTCCATCAAGCCTGCCCCACACCACGATGGCTGGAGCATCACGACTAGACGCTTCCTGACCCCTCTCCTCCTGCAGCCCTGTAATTTCCTGGGATGGGCAAAAAACAGAGAAAAAAGTAGGTGGGCAAGTAGGGTCAATAAGGGAAAAATACTCTGAAAACTTCCTCTCCGACCCCCGCAGTCAATCAAAACCAGTCCACAAAATCAAATGGACCAAATGTTATCTATATATACCTGCTATATGATGCGATCTCTGCCCCAGTCAAGAGCCAGTCCAGCTCCCTCTTGAAGGAATGCAGAGAGTCAGCGTCCACCACACCAGCCAGCAATGTATTCCAGAGGCTCAGTACTGTCTGGGAAAAGAAGAACTGCCCAACATTCAGTCTATTCCTAATCTTACATCATTTAAACTCATGTCCCCTGGTCCTCCCAAATCTGTTAAACTGGAATAATTTATTAATAGGCATGCTATTCAACCCTTTAATTATTTGGTAGACCTCTATCAGGTCACCTCTATGTCTTCATTGCTCTAAAGTAAATAGACCAAGGTCCTTAAGCCTATCAAAGTATTTGAGGTTCTTTAAGCTAGGAATCATTCTCGTAGCTCTCCTCTAGACCTTTTCCAAGGCCACTGTATCAACCACAATATAAGGACCATGCCTCCAGCAGTCTACACCCCATGCTCTGGAATTGCCTCCCTAAACCCCTCGGCCTCTGCGCTTCCCTCTCCACCTTTTAGGCCATCCTTAAAATCCACTTATTTGACCATGTTTTTGATCATCCCTCCTAATATCTCCTTTGTCTCTGCATCAATTTTTTCTGATTACTCATCTGTGAACCATCTTGGGATGTTTCTCTACTTTAAAGGCGCTATATAAATGCAAGTTGTTGTTGATGATGATTAATTAACATACAAAAATAAGGGAAAGAATTGCATAGCAATTACAAAAGAAAGTTGCACAGTATTATGAGATGCTTCCAAAACACCAAAATATATATAATAGACTTCTATGAATTCACATCAGTATGACTGTGTAAAATAGGTTAATGGATAATGTTTCTGACATTTTGCCTCAGTGACTCAGTAAATTCATCAGAAATGCTCAATCCTTATATAATGGATTAAGACTTTGATATGGGACATAAAGAAGTTTGTCAAAGCATAACAGATCCAAAAGGATTCCCTGCAACTGAAAGCATCTCACATAGGGTTTACAATTAAGTAGAAATAACAACAGAAAATGCTGGAAAAACTCAGCAGGTCAGGCAACATCCGTGGAGAGAAATTTGAGTTGACGTTTCGGGTTGGACCCTTCTTCAAAACTGGAAAGAAAAGAAACTAGATCGGAGGCAGGGCTGCGATCGGACAAAAGAATAAAAGAAACAAAAGAAGTAAAAGAGATTAAAGCTAGACGAGATGGTAATAGGCTGGGATTAGGTGTAAAGTGTACTGGCAGGGCAAAAGATAGCTGCCAGGTGTGAGAGAGAAACAAAAGGAAAGGGGGGGGAAAAGGAGTGGAACAATTACAAGAGAAAATGAAATGGGGGCTGAGCTTATGATCTGAAATTGTTGAACTCAATATTGAGTCCGGAAGGCTGAGCCCACTGACTCCCACAGCTACCTGGACTACACTTCCTCCCACCCCACTTCCTGTAAGGACTCTATTCCATTCTCCCAGTTTCTCCGCCTCCGCCGTATCTGCTCCGACGACGCCACCTTCCACGCCAGTGCTTCAGACATGTCTTCCTTTTTCCGCAACCGAGGATTCCCCTCTACTGTGGTTGACACTGCCCTCGACCGTGTCAGTTCTATCTCCCGCACTTCTGCTCTCACCCCTGCCCCTCCCTCCCGGAACCACGATAGGGTTCCCCTTGTCCTCACCTTTCACCCCACCAGCCTCCACATTCAACGGATCATCCTCCGGCATTTCCGCTGCCTCCAAAGTGATCCCACCACCAAACGTATCTTCCCCTCCCCTCCCCTTTCAGCATTCCGCAGGGACCGCTCCCTCCGAGACACCCTAGTCCACTCCTCTATCGCCCCAAACAGCCCTTCCTCTTCGCCTGGCACCTTCCCGTGCAAGCGGAGGAGATGTAACACCTGCCCCTATACCTCCCCCCTTCCCACTGTCCAGGGCCCCAAACACCCCTTCCAGGTGAAACAGCGATTTACTTCTACTTCTCGCAATCTAGTATACTGTATTCGCTGCTCACGATGCGGTCTCCTCTACATTGGGGAGACCAAACGCAGATTGGGTGACCGCTTTGCGGAACACCTCCGTTCAGTCCGTAAGGGTGACCCCGAGCTTCCGGTCGCCTGTCATTTTAATTCACCGCTCCATTCCCACTCGGACCTCACCGTCCTTGGCCTCTTGTATTGTTCCACGGAAGCTCAACGTAAACTCGAAGAACAGCACCTCATCTTCCGATTAGGCAGTCTGCAGCCTTCCGGACTCAATATCGAGTTCAACAATTTCAGATCATAAGCTCGGCCCCCATTTCATTTTCTCTTGTAATTGTTCCACTCCTTTCCCCCCCCCCTTTCCTTTTGTTTCTCTCTCACACCTGGCAGCTACCTTTTGCCCTGCCAGTACACTTTACACCTAATCCCAGCCTATTACCATCTCGTCTAGCTTCTAATCTCTTTTACTTCTTTTGTTTCTTTTATTCTTTTGTCCGATTGCAGCCCTGCCTCCGATCTAGTTTCTTTTCTTTCCAGTTTTGAAGAAGGGCCCAACCCGAAACGTCAACTCAAATTTCTCTCCACAGATGTTGCCTGACCTGCTGAGTTTTTCCAGCATTTTCTGTTGTTATTTCGGATTTCCAACATCTGCAGTATTTTGCTATCGTACAATTAAGTAGGACAGATTTCTCAGTTGAAATCAAAATAGATTAAACTCTGTGGTAAATTATTATAAATGAAAGACTGATGTTTCATGTTTATCTATATTTCCTTCATATAACAGACTCCAGAGAAACATGACACTAACTGGATACTTCTGAGAGATAGCTAAGTACCTGCATTTAATGCTGTGTCTACTTCTAAAATAGGTAATTGTCTCAATGTTTTCTGTGACATATAAACCCGTGGACACAAAGAAATTGTTTAATTGCACTTTTCAGATGTACAGTGACTAAAGAGAATTAAGACACATAAATTATCCAAGGTGAGGAGGTTAATGGTTGATGTATGTCTCCTGCATGGTAAGTCACAATATATGCCTACTACATTCCAGTGTCACAACACAATAGCACTCATTTGGGAATTCAGTGTAACTAGCACAGAGCCTGTAGCAGTGTGTACTGAATAAAAGTTTACTGGCATGGTAATTTCTCTATTGATCTACCAATTAGTATTCCCAATTTTACAGTGTTGCAGTTGGACAACACTGCCAGATACACATTCCTTGCAAGAGGAATGAAATCTCAGCATCAGCAGTGTATCTCCATCAGATCTCCATAGATGAACTTAGCTTTTAAAAAAATTATTGAACACTAACCATTATGGAATGATATTGCTAAATTTGAAAAAATCTTGTTCAGTACACTTCATTCTACTGGGATTGAGACAACCAACATTTTGCTGCTCTATTGACCGTTAACAGCTGTCAACTGGAAGTAACCTTAATTGTGCAACTGTGGACTGAATTTGAACTTGTCCCTCTGGAGATGTAAAGCAAAGGCTATATTATTGTTACATTCATATGTGTGTTTGTTTTTGTAAATATGCAGCAGTGGCAAAGAAAAACACAACATCATGGTAAAGAATAAGTTGCCAAAATTGTTACTCTGTTTCTCCTTTTGTTACATGTACTCCAAGGACCTATTACTTATCAATAATAAAATAAATACATTTGTTAGTTTGTAAAAAGCATAATAAGAGTGGCAAATTTCATCTACAATTAAAAATCTAAAGTTTCCAGGTGCCATAAAAATAAAACAAATTCCTGAGCAGAATAATAATAGAAAACATTACAACTGACAAAAGGTCATCGACCTGAAATTTTAATGCTGCTTCTCTCTCCACAGATGCTGTCTGACCTGCTGAGTGTTTTCCAACATGCTCTGTTTTTATTTCAGATTTCCAGCATCTGCAGTATTTTGCTTTTGTTCTGAGCAGAATAATTGAACTGAATAAACCATTTTACATTAGCTTTACATTCCTGAACCCACTTTACAATGTAGTTATACGCAGACAATACAGTCCTGTAGCAAAAGGTTAGGAAATTGGTAGAAAATGGAAAAAGAAAGTTGACACAAAGTATTATGCAGTTGAAAAAAGAATTACCTGATCACTGCCCTGAGTTGGAAACAGCAGATGACAGTCTCTTCCTAAAACAGCCAATGTAAAGATCTGACCAGCTCATGGTTTAAAGCACTGTTAAGTGGCTTCACACATATGAACAAAATATTAGTGAAATTTTATGAAGATCTATGTGTGCAATTAGCAAGGGTGAATATCGATAAGCAAGGGATAATAAACTGGAAGAAGTAGCAAACTGTCAGGAAGAATGCAAGAGACTTCAAGAGAATGGGCAGAAAAGAAGTAGATGCAATTTAATACAAGAAAATGTGAAGTAATGGATTTTGGGACCAGGAATAAAAAATGGGAGACAGAATTTCTACAGGAATTCTTCAAATCTCCCACCATTACTTTGACAGAACACCTTGGAGAAATTATGTAAGTGGCTGTTTATGCCGTGTCACGGGGTATCCAACAAACTAACAACAGGTGATCGGGAGAATTCTGTGGAAATTCTATCCCTGGAAATATACCTTACATGGTACATTTCTCAGTGCAGGGGAGCAACAAAGGGATATATAAATCCTTAAAAATGAATAAACGGGTTAAAATGGCCATTGAAAAAGCAAATGGGATTTTGGGGTTTATATCAAGAAGAATTGAATACCAACACAAAGAGCTCATGAAGATTCTGTACAAAATGATGGTTAGGCCACAACTGAAATGCTATGGAGGCGATTTTAACCCCACCCACCCACCCATGGGTTTCCAATTCACCTGGCCATCCACCCACCCAAAACTCCCCCAGAGTTAATATCGGGGTCATATCTGTAGTTTGGACCCCTCAATGTGGGAAGGATATAATAGTACTGAAAAAAGTGCAACACAGATTTATTAGCGTGACACCAGGGATGAATGTTCAATCATAAGGAATAATTAGAGCTCTATGCATTCAAAAAGATACTGGATAATTACTTAAAGAAGAAGAAAAAGGATACATGAAGATAACAAGAAAATGAGACTGTGTAAAATAAGCCTAAATTCACCTACTGAAACAAGCAGGCCAGTGTAGCTGTCACTGGTAGCTTCAAGAAGATATATTCTCCACTGTGATGCAGCAAAACTCTTCTCATAATGAACTTGCAAGTGAATCATCCATAATACAGCATAACACATAGCAATTGGAGCAAAAAATGTTTGGACTCTGCCTGGAAATGAAGAGGTACCAGATATTTTGGAGTCATTTTCGGGCAGACTTTAACATTCAGACACCACCCATACACACCCAGACTGCCACGCAAGAAAGTCAGAATGGGATTGCAAACTAATAGCTCTGTTCCAGTGCTTACAGAGGGCCATGATCCTACTTGCATGTAGAAAAGTCACTTGATAGTCTCTTTGTCTGGAAAATAACACTTTATTATTAAAATTATTTAGGTATTAAGACTGAGCTACATAATTTCAATAAGAACAGACTGAGAAGGAGGAGTTAGTTTCACCATCATATGTCAGCAATGTAGTGTCACCACTCATCATGCTATGGTGCCTCAGAGTATCAAAAATTGAGTGAAGAGGAGAAATGTACCAACAGTACTTTGCCAGGTGTAGCCAGTGATGAGAATTGAGCCATTAGAGGTGATTTTCCTGGATCTGTGCCCAGGCATGCTAGTTTGTCTGGGAGCAGCAAATATCAGACAATTGGATGAGTGGGAGCAGACACCTGTAACAGAACTTGCCCAATTGTCCTTCCATTAATTAAAATGGAAGACTGTGTAAAATAAGCCTAAATTCACCTAAATGCAGGTTCCTTTACTCGTGTTGCACTCCAATTTACCCGAGTTTCCTCTGCCCAGGTGATCCGGTATGCCTGGACATAGACCCAGGAAAATCTCTCCTAATATGATTTTCATATGATAAGAAAAGCACTCCAGGATGACTACAGAGCCCAAGTAGCTTCCTTTAAATCTTTCAGTGACTGAACTATGCAGACCAGGTTCAATCTCCAGTCCGGACTGAGTTTCTAGTGTCAGGCAAGGCCAGCAGCTACAGTTGTCCAGAATTCCAGCTCCTAATCATTATTCAGTGACTTCTGCTGGAAATACCCTTTGGTGAACACCAGGCTTGGATATGATCAATCAAATAGCTTGCTGACATGGACTATCTGGGCCCACATATGAAAAATGACCACTGAGGTGTGATAAAGTAGGTGCCAACTCGTCCACAGCTCTGCTGTCTACGTCCTCTTTGGGCTCAATTTTAACTCAGCCGTCAGGTGGGCTTTGAGGCGTGTGGGGGGTTAAAATCGCAAAACCAGGGGGTCGGGACCCCCCCGCCTGGTTCCAGACACCTAGCCATTTTAACCCAGGCGTGTCTGATGGTCCCAAATCAGTCCCGCTTGCAACAGGCAGGACTGGTCTTTAGGGCCCTTAAACAGCACTAATTGGCCTTTATAATCCCATTTCAACAGGCCCTTGCCTGTTTAACCCTTTTCTCACGTAAAACACGCCTGGTGGGGATCACACCTGTGAACCCTGGCATGAGCACTATTGGCTTGCTGACTATCAGCTGCAGGTCAACCATTAAAGAGGAGATTTGATCAGTCATCATTTGCAGGTGGCAGGACTTTGTTGTCTCAGGCCTGGGGCAACTTTTACCAGGCTTAACCACACCTGTGGAAGGTTGGAGCCTCACACGCTTCTCCAGTGTGACCTCCTGCGAAACCCCTCTCGCCACCCTCACTCAGCGCTTCCTCAACTGAGCCATCTACCAGAAGCATGGAAGGCCTTTTTTTCCTTCCCTTCTTGGCATTAGGGGACCTCCAGCACCAGGCACGGCAGCAGCAGAACCAGGAACAACAGCAGCACCAGCAACAGCAGCAGCAGCAGCAGGAGCAGGAGCGACAGGCTGCTGCTCACCCACCTGAGGCAGCACAGGCCAGAAGGGGCCAGCGCATGCAAGCCCGTCGGCGCAGGAGATACCCCCCAAACAGGGTCTACAGACACAGGGTCAGCTACCTTAACATGACTGAGCAGCAGTGCCAAAGCCAGCTCTGACTTTCGCGACAGGTAGTGACTGACATCTGCACAATGATACAGCAAGACCTGATGCCCAGAGGACCAGGTGGACACTCCTTACCAGTGGCCATCAAAGTCACCACCGCACTCAACTTTCTTGCCTCAGGCTCATTCCAGGGATCAGCAGCAGACATCAGCAGCATCTCCCAGTTGGACACACACACTTGCATCAAGCAGATAACCGATGCCCTCTTTGCCCTCGCGCACAATCACATCCATTTCACCAGGGATTGCGCAAATGTGACGGCGTGAGCGGTTGGATTAGCTCATCTGGCAGACTTTCCAAGGGTGCAGGGCGTCATTGACTGCACACATGTGGCCCTTAGGGCACCCTGTAGTGTATGTACCTTTAAGAGAGAACTACTTTTACAGCTCCTGTATACTGTAGTACCGGCAGTGACCACACCTGTATATAAGCCTTGAGCATGCCTCTGTACTGTCAGTCTTGAGACTACCCTACTCTAGTAAACACCTGTTGATTGTTAAGTTACAGCCTCCGTGTAGTTATTGGAAAACATCATACTTTAAGAATCACGGATTCAACACACCCCATCGCAATCCAAGTATTTTTGTCAACCGCAAGGGCTTCCACACCCTTAACGTTCAGCTGGTGTGTGACCACAAGAAGGAGATTTTGCATGTTTGTGCCAAGTACCCTGGCAGTTGCCATGACTCCTTCATACTGTGCCAGTCTAGTGTGCCACCACTATTCAGTCCGCCAGACCAACTTCACGGATGACTACTTGGAGACACGGGCTATCCCCTGAGGACTTGGCTAATGACGCCGTTGAGGAGGCCAGCCAATGAAGCTGAGGAGCGTTACAACTCCAGCCACATTTCCACTAGATCCGTAATCGAGCAAGCCATCGGCTTGCTGAAGATGCACTTCAGATGCCTGGATAGATCAGGTGGAGCCCTACAGTACTCAGCAGCCAGGGTCTCCAGAATCGTCGTGGTTTGCTGTGCACTCCACAACATGGCACAGCGTCGTAACTTGCAGATTCCTGAGGACCAAGTGGCTCCTCACATACCCTCCTCAGATGATGATGATGATAACGATGATGATGAGGAGGAGGAGGAGGAGGAGGAGGAGGAGGAGGAGGGTGAGAACGAGCATCCCGCAGAGGCCCATCACCCAGCGGCAGCATTACTCGAGAACATTGCTGCCCGGGATAAAATGAACGCACTCATCCTGGCCAGATTTGCTTAGCCTAGTAAATCAAACACTTTTGCCTCGCAGCTTCTTACCTGAGCATTGACAATGGCCAAACCCTGCGGATTCCGAGCTATTTGACAAGCATCTTGACAACTGCAAGTAATCCTAAGCCCTCAATGTGAAAGCCCCATTCGTGAAATGACACAGGCCAGAACTGCAGCAGTTGCCATCAGAATTTTTATGCAAAACAAACAACTGATGGAATTTTTACAAAATACACAACATTTCACCCAAGTGACTACCCTTGTGACTATTTGTGCTTTATTTTCCTCTTACGCGTGCTCCTACGTAGTGGTTCTCCTGTGGCTTCAGCAGATGTGGAGGCCCCTTGCTCATTTTCCTGCTCCTGTCTCGATACCTTTGGCGGGCATCCTCTGGGGTGGTGAGCCTGTGAGGGCTCATCAGCAGTCTGCTGCTCCTGTGGCTGTGCAGGAGTTGAGACGTCAATCTCAGTTGGGTGTGGACTCCGGCGGGGCTCTGACCAAGGGCTCTGCAGTGGCATGGAAGTGTGAGCGCTTGGAGAGGAACCCCCACTTCCTTGAGGTCTGCCACCAACCTCCCTCTCATGGGTCAGGTCCCCCTCAGTGCCTGCAAGTGGCTTGAGAGCACCTTGCTGCACATCAGTGGGGCCATGGGGACCCGTATCTGCAATGGCAGTCCTACTCAGAAGGACTTCCATGAAGGTCTGGTTTCTCTGTTCAATAGATGCCCATCGCTCCTCAAGAGATGTCATTCTATTCTGAACACTCACCATGTTTTCCATACCCTGGCGACTAACCTCCTCCATGGCCATAGCCCTCCTCTCCTCTACCGTAGCCCTCCTCTCCTCTTCCATGGCCATCCTCTCCTCTACAGTAGCCAGCCTTACCACAGAGGCAGCAATCATTTCCACGTAGGTAGCCATCCTTTCTGTGTTGATGCATTCATGCGCCACTGACTCCACAAAGGCTCTGCTCAAGTTCGCTATGGACTCCTCCATTCGCTCCACACTCACAGCGACCCCCGAGACAAAACCTGCCAGAGACTCCTGCATCTGTGCATGGAAATCCATCACCTCTGATCTTACGGATGGACCCAGAGGCAGAGGGTTGACATGCAGCTGAGCCGAGCTGGCAGAGTCCTGCGCCCTCCGACGAGGACTCTCCACTGCTGTCCCTGTCTCCACAATCTGCTGATGCTCACTTGTGAGCTGTGATACACCAGGTGACAACTCTACTCTGTGCCCCGAAGGTCCCACCGAGGTGTGTGTGTCTGTGCTGGTGCTGAGTGTGCTTATTTCTGCTGACGCTTCGCCCTCAGAGGTTGCAGATTCCTCTGAGGAGTCTGGCATCTCAGGCTCTTCCTCCTGCACACTGGGGATGGGGGCTCTCGATGGTCCTGTGGGGGAGTCAAGGAAAAAGTTAGAGATGTGATGCCAAGGTTACATGCACATTGCATTTTGCAGATGATATACCTATCAATTCATCCAATGAAAAGCGACGAGTTAAGAAAGTAACTATAGGTTTTTATTGGCTAAATAACAGAGCCCACCCTCGTGGGTGATCGGATCCAACAAGGAGGAATACCAGCCAGTCGACCACCTTTATACCTGGGCAGGTAGGTGGAGCCATGGGCGGAGTCAGCAGTGGTCAGCCCAGGTATAACAGCGTGACAAGAGGCGACCTCGTATAGTGATACAACAGTGTGAACAGTGATAACGATATAACAGTGATAACTATAGTGTAACGATAGTGAACGATAAAAGTGGTTTACCACATTCACCCCTTGTTTAGATTTGAGTCCGGCGGGGTGAAGCGTACTACCAGTTCTGGTAAGTCAGTCTGTCCGGAGGCCTCGTAAGCCTTTCTGATCGTCGCAGCGGCAGTGTTGCATTCTCCGGTGTTGATGCTGGTGTCTGCGTGGTCGGCGAAGGCTCGTGGGGTTCCGGCATGCCGTCTACCTGAGCTGGAATTGGGGGGGGGGGTAAAGGTGGTGTCTCCGGAATGCCCGAGGGTAGGAGACTGTGTCCTCCCGCCCGTCCGGGTAAGCCACATAGGCGTACTGGGGGTTGGCGTGCAGGAGGTTCACCTTCTCGACCAGGGGGTCCGTTTTATGGGTCCTCACGTGCTTTCGCAGCAGGACGGGCCCCGGGGAGGTCAGCCAGGTTGGTAGTGTGGTTCCCGTAATCGACTTCCTGGGGAAAACAAACATTCGTTCATGGGGGGTGGCGTTAATGGCCGTGCAAAGTAGTGACCGGATGGAGTGCAGGGCTGCCGGGAGGACTTCCTGCCAGCGGGAGGTTGGGAGGCCCTTAGACTTTAAGGCTAAGAGGACGGCCTTCCATACCGTCGCGTTCTCTCTTTCTACCTGGCCGTTTCCTCGGGGGTTGTAGCTGGTGGTCCTGCTTGCGGCAATACCTCTCGCTAGTAGGAACTGACGGAGTTCCTCGCTCATGAAGGAGGAGCCCCGGTCACTATGTATATAGTTTGGGAACCCGAACAAGGCGAAGAGGTCGTTCAGGCATTTGATGACCGTGGTACTGGTCATGTCTGGGCAGGGGAAGGCAAAGGGGAAACGGGAGTACTCATCAACGATGTTGAGGAAGTACACATTACGGTCAGAGGACGGGAGGGGCCCCTTAAAGTTGATGCTCAGGCGCTCGAAGGGGCGGGTGGCCTTGATCAGGCTTGCTCTGTCCGGCCTAAAGAAGTGCGGTTTGCACTCGGCACAGGTCTGGCAGTTCCTGGTCATGGTCCTGACCTCCTCGATGGAGTATGGCAGGTTGCGGGCCTTAATGAAGTGGTAAAGTCTGGTGACCCCGGGGTGGCAGAGGTCGTTGTGGAGGGTCTGAAGTCTATCACTTTGCGCGCTGGCGCATGTAATTCGTGACAGAGCATCAGGGGGATCGTTCAGCTTACCTGGCCGGTACAAGATATCATAATCATAGGTGGATAGTTCGATTCTCCACCTCAATATCTTGTCATTCTTGATTTTGCCCCTCAGCTTGTTATTAAACATAAAAGCGACCGAACGCTGGTCGGTGAGGAGGGTAAATCGTTTGCCTGCCAGGTAATGCCTCCAGCGTCGTACCGCCTCCACAATCGCTTGGGCCTCCTTCTCGACCGACGAGTGTCGGATCTCAGGGCCCTGAAGGGTCCTTGAGAAGAAGGCCACTGGTCTCCCCTCCTGGTTAAGGGTAGCGGCTAGGGCGAAGTCGGATGCATCGCTCTCCACTTGGAAGGGGATGGACTCGTCCACTGCGTGCATTGTGGCCTTGGCGATGTCTCCCTTAATGAGGGAGAAGGCTGCGCACGCTTCCTCCGTAAGGGGGAAGGATGTGGACTTCATGAGGGGTCTGGCTTTGTCTGCATAATTGGGCACCCATTGGGCATAGTAGGCGAAGAGCCCCAGGGTTCTCTTCAGAGCCTTTGGACAGTGGGGGAGGGGTAGCTCCATGAGGGGACGCATTCTTTCGGGGTCGGGGCCGATGACTCCGTTCTCTACTACACAGCCGAGGATGGCAAGGCGCGAGGTGTTAAACACACATTTCTCCTTATTGTAGGTGAGGTTCAGCCGTTGGGCCGTATGGAGGAATCTCTCCAGATTAACGTCATGGTCCTGCCGGTCGCGGCCACAGATGGTGACGTTATCTCGGTAGGGGAACGTGGCATGCAGCCCGTTCTGGTCAACCATCCGGTCCATCTCCCTTTGGAAGACCGAAACCCCGTTGGTGACGCCGAAGGGAACCCTAAGGAAGTGGTAGAGGCGGCCGTTCGCCTCGAAGGCTGTATACTGGCGGTCCTCAGGGCGGATGGGGAGTTGGTGATAGGCCGACTTAAGGTCGATGGTGGAGAATACCCGGTACTGCGCAATCTGATTGACCATATCAGATATGCGGGGAAGGGGGTATGCGTCCAGCTGGGTGTACCTGTTTATGGTCTGGCTGTAGTCGATGACCAGGCGGTTTTTATTGCCGGTCTTAACGACCACGACCTGGGCACGCCAGGGGCTGGTGCTCCCCTCGATGATGCCCTCCTTCAGGAGGCGCTGCACCTCAGAGCTAATGAAAGCTCTGTCCCCGGCGCTGTACCGCCTGCTCTTGGTCGCGACGGGTTTGCAGTCGGGGGTGAGGTTAGCGAACAGGGAAGGTGGCGGGACCTTGAGGGTGGATAGGCCGCAGGTGTTACACGGTGGGCGGTTTAAAATCTGTTGGTTGTCGACTGTGAGTGGGGGGAGGGGTCCGCCGTATGCTAGCGTGACACTTTGGAGGTGGGATTGGAAGTCTAGCCCTAGTAGGACGGCGGCGCATAGCTGGGGAAGGACGAGGAGTTTAAAATTTTTATACTCCGTACCCTTAACCGATAGGGTCACAACACAGTAGCCGCTGATGTCTGTGGTGTGGGATCTCGATGCCATCGAGATCCGGTTGCGCGTTGGCAGGACAGGGAGGGAGTAGTGGCTCACCGTGTCTGGGTGGATGAAACTCTCCGTGCTTCCGCTGTCGAACAGGCAGGTCGTGGCGTGGCCGTTTACTCTGATGTCCATCATTGACTTGGACAGGTGATGCGGGCGGGCGTGGTCCAGTGAGACGGAGGCTAGTGTATAGCTGAGCGAGTCGTTGTAGTCTGCGGGTGAGGCGGTAGTCGGGTCTAGAGGCACGGTGGCGGTCGAGCGTGGTGGGTAAAATGGCGTCGCCCACGAGGTTGGACAAAATGGCGGAGAAGATGGCTGCCCCCGTAACTCACATGAGGCACTGCTGGTGTCGGTTGCCTGTATCAAAGATGGCCGCCCCATGAGTCACATGTGTGGATGCTGGCCTCTGTTGCCTTGAAGGAAGATGGCCGCCCCCACAGCTCGCATGAGGCACTGCTGGCCTCTGATGATCCACCTCTGCAGGCCTTAGCGAAGTGGCCTTTCTTCATACAGTTTGAGCAGGTAGAGTTCCTGGCTGGGCAGCGTGACCTCGGGTGTTTCGCCTGGCCACAGAAGAAGCAGCCGGCGGCCCGATCGCGGGGGTCCGATGTCGGAGCCGGTACCGGGGGTGGCGGTCTCGATCGGGTCCGGGACGCCGACGCTGAGGTAGGTCCCAGGGGGGGTGCTGCGGGGGGTATCGCGGTCGGGGTCGGTCCCAAGTCCCAGGGTCGCGAGTTACAGTACCTTGAGTAGGCCTCGAGGTCCCGATGGGCCACTTCTAGAGAGAGAGCGAGGGCTGCAGCTTTTTCCAGGTCGAGGTCCCTTGCTTCCAGTAGTCTTTGCCGTGAGTAGTCGGACCGCAGGCCTTTCACGAAGGCATCGCGGACATTGTCTTCAGTATTTTCTGCCGCCGTTACCGCTTTAAAGTTACAGTCTCTGCCGAGTGCTTGTAGCACCCGTAAAAATTCCTCCACGGGCTCTCCTGGCTGTTGCGGGCGGGATCTTAGGAGGTGTCTGGCATACATGGAATTTACCGGGGTTTGGTACTGTCTTTTCAGCCGGTTGATGGCGCCCTCGTATGTTTTGAGGTCCCGGATGAGTGCGAATACTTTAGGGCTCACTTGGGCGTTCAGAACTCTTAGCATGGATTTCTGAGGCACGCCGGATTCTCCCAGGTAGGCTTCGAAGCAGCTCAGCCAGTGTTCAAAGTCGAGGGCTGAGTTTGCTGCCTGTGGATTTAGATCCAGGTACGGTGGTCTGAGGGCTCGCAGCCAGGCAGGCTGCTGTGGCTGTTGTAGCTGGGCGTCTGGCTGGTCGCTTGGCTGGTCGTTTGACTGTCCAGGTGTCGACATTTTAAATTTTAGCCAATAAAATTGATATACCTATCAATTCATCCAATGAAAAGCGACGAGTTAAGAAAGTAACTATAGGTTTTTATTGGCTAAATAACAGAGCCCACCCTCGTGGGTGATCGGATCCAACAAGGAGGAATACCAGCCAGTCGACCACCTTTATACCTGGGCAGGTAGGTGGAGCCATGGGCAGAGTCAGCAGTGGTCAGCCCAGGTATAACAGCGTGACAAGAGGCGACCTCGTATAGTGATACAACAGTGTGAACAGTGATAACGATATAACAGTGATAACTATAGTGTAACGATAGTGAACGATAAAAGTGGTTTACCACAGCAGATGATCATAAATCCATATGATGTAGCTTCAGAATCATTATCAGCGACTCATACAATGCCAATGAGAGAGATGGAAAACTATTCTGTCACCAGCTTGCGGGGATGCATCTGTCTGTCCTTCCCCAACTTCCGCATCTCTGTCAGCCCTGACAATCTCCAGGACGGCTTCCTCCCAGGGGGTGAGCTGGGCTAATGAGGGCGGCCCTCCTCCTGTCCTGGCTCGCTTTCTCCTGTTGTGAGCTCTCTTTTCCTGCAATGAGGGATGTTAGATCCGTGATTCTGAGAGTATGATGTTTTTCAATAACCACACGGATGCTGTAACTTAACAATCAACAGGTATTTACTGGAGGAGGGTAGTCTCAAGTCTGGGGGTACAGAGGCATGCGCAAGGCTTATACACAGGTGTGGTCACTGCCGGTACTACAGTACACAGGAGCTGTAAAAGTAGTTCTCTCTTAAAGGTACATACACTACAAGGGAGACAATTGGAGGTTGAGTGAGAATGAAGGAGTGAGTGCAGAGATTGCATAGCGTAGATACTTAGAAGGAGACAAAGATGGAGTGAGGTTGCAAGACCAAGGGCCTTCCCTGTGTGTTGTCAGTTATGTTCAAAGCCTCAGAGTGAGAGGGAGTGTCAGGGCTGCATGGTGGAATAGTTATGTGAATGTGAGCATAGAGAGAGAGGGAATGGGAAAGGAAGCATGGATGTCAGTGTCAAGTGAGATGTGGAGGAAGAGATTGCTAAAATTGAGTGCTGGTGAGGAAAGGCAATGGGGATCAGATTGAGGGTGATGGAAACTTCATACCGTACTTACTTTTCCAGTGCGATGAAGGTCATGGAATCTTTTCCTGCACTGCATCCAGGTGCGCCGTGTGAGCCCCAAGGAGTTGACTTCCCCAGCCACCTGTAGCCACACAGCCTTGGTCTGACTGGGAGGCCTCTTCCTCCCTAAAGAAGGGAACAGGACCTCCCTGTGGGCCCTAGCACCATCCAGCAATGCCTGGAGTGAAGCCTCATCAAATTTTGGGGCAGCTCTTGCCCTCCTGCTGGCCGTTGCTCCTGCAGGCTCCTGTGCCATCTTAATGGTAAAATTTGGAAGCCTGCAGAAGAAGCAAGGCTTGCTGTGGACCTTAAAAGCAGCAGCAATGATGGCGTCATATTCTGCGACTTTCTGACTGGAAATATTCAATGGCCAAGGCTTCCCACATGTTGGAAATCAATTGGCCAATTGAGTTAAAATTGCATCAATCTCACAGAACCATTTAGATTCGTGTGAGAAACACTAAATTCGGGGAACCCGACAATTCCCCGCACCTGAGTTAAATTGACCCCATTGTGTCACTTATTCTCATTGGCCTCATCCTCCTGTACAAATTCCTCCCTAAACTCACACCACTCTGTCTCTGCAAACTCTTCCTGTTGTGTCCGGGTATAATAAGACACAAACTGCGGAGAACGGTATAACAGGTGTTTACTCAACGTGGCTCACAGTGGAACTGCCTGTACAGATTACTACTCAGTGCTATATACAGGTGTGGTCACTGCCGGTACTACAGTATACATGAGCTGTAAAAAGTAGTTCCCCCCCTTAAAGGTATATACATTACAATTCCTCCCCTTTTAGATTAACAGTACCATAACACTCATTTAACAATTAAATATCAAACTAATTACAATTAACACTTTTAACATGCAACATTAGCTGAAAATAGTCTATTTATATATTCAGTCTTTGGGGAGGCTTCCTGATCCTTTCTGGATAGCGCCTTTCCCGAGTGTCTTGCTCTTGGTGCGGAGGCGATTCTGGCCCCCTGTCGCCGGTTGGTTCATCAGCTTCCAATGCTACTGTTTCTGGGGTAGATGCAACCTGTACGTCGGGTTCATCACCAGGTACGTATGGGCGAGGCATGGGGTTGACTTGTTCCTGTGACTCTAGGATCTGGTCAGCATGGCGTCTCACGATGCTCTCCCCAATGTCCACTGTGTACATTAGTGGGCCCTGCCGTATGCATATCGTTCCTGGCTGCCATTTTTCTGTTCGGTAGTCGCGGGCCAAGACTGGTTGCCCTACATTGAAGCTCCTTGTTGGCTTCTCATGGATATGCTGGAATTGCTTACTCTCAACATCTCTTCGTACGCTTGGTCTGAGCAAATCCAGGCGAGATCTTAACCTTCGGTTAAAGAACATCATGGCTGGGGCCTGGTTGGTGACTGCATGTGTCGCATTCCGGTAGGCGAACAGGAAATTGTCCACCTTGTGCTGTAGCGGAATGTTGTCATTGAACGAGCCTTTATTGCCTTCTTAAAGGTTTGTACGAACCTCTCAGCCAATCCATTTGTGGCTGGATGATACGGGGCGGATGTGTAATGCCTTACCCCATTCTTTTTCAAGAACCTCCGGAACTCTTCGGACACAAACTGTGGTCCGTTGTCGGAGCAAATCTGTTCTGGCAAGCCATTCCTGGCAAAAATGGTCCGTAGGACTGCAATAGTTTTCTCCATGGTGGTGGAGGACATTTTGATGACCTCAGGCCATTTCGAGTACACATCCACGACTATTAAAAACATTGAGTCCATGAATGGACCAGCAAAATCAATATGCACCCGTTGCCATGGAGATGAGGGCCACTCCCATGGGTGTAGAGGGGCCTGTGATGGTGCATTTTGGACTTTCTGGCATCCTGAGCAGCTCTTGGTCAGGTCCTCGATTTGTTTATCGATTCCCGGCCACCACGCATAAGCCCTGGCTAGGCTTTTCATTTTTACCCCTCCCAGATGACCCTCATGAAGCTCATTGAGCACTCTATCCCGTAACTTGGGTGGAATTACCACTCGGGATCCACACATCAAGGTCCCCCGGCACACTGACAGCTGTTCTCTCCTTGTCGAGAATGCTGGCAACAGTGAGTCGCCATGTGCTGGCCATCCCTTCACCGTCAAATCATATACCCGAGACAGTGTCGGGTCATTTCGGGTTTCCTTCTCAATACAAGCGTTAGTTACCGGTAGGTATTCAACTATAGTCGAATGGAATATTTCGACAGGATCCACTGCTGGTGCTTCCTCCGCAGTAGGTAGTGGCAGGCATGATAGCCCATCAGCATTTCCATGCTGTTTCGTGCCCTTATATTCAATCTCATAGTGGTGCGCCCCTCGAAAAAGTGACCATCTTTGTAGTCGCTGCGCAGTCATCACCGGAACGCCCTTCTTCGAATTAAAAATGGAGACAAGAGGCTGGTGATCAGTCAGCAAGGTGAATTTCTGCCCGTGCAGATAGTAATTGAACTTTTTCACTCCCCACACTGGGCTGAGGGCCTCCCTGTCAATCTGGGCGTAGTTACGCTCGGCTGAGTTTAGTGATCGTGACGTAAAGGCTATTGGCCTTTCTGAGCCGTCCGAGAATTTGTGCGACAGCACCGCTCCAATGCCGTAGGGTGACGCATCACATGCCAACCGAATTGGTAATGCTGGGTTGTAATGGGCCAATACCTCTTTCGATGTGATTAGTGTTTTGCTCTTCTGGAAAGCTCGTCTACATTCGTCACTCCACTTCCATGGCACCCCAGTTTGCAGTAGGGTGTTCAGTGGGTGTAGTATTGTAGACAAATTTGGCAAGAACTTATGGTAGTAGTTTACTAGCCCGAGGAACGACCTCAGTTGTGAAACATTTTCCGGTGCTGGAGCCTTGACTACTGCCTCAATCTTCTCTGGGGACTTATGTAACCCCTCTTTATCGATAACGTGGCCACAATACGAGATCTGTTTTTTAAAAAACTCGCATTTGGGGCGGTTAGCTCGGAGCCCATATTCCTGCAATCTAGTGAGCACCTGCTCCAGGTTGGCAAGGTGATCACTGTCATTTTCGCCCGTGACCAGGATGTCGTCCAAATAGCACTGGGTCCCTGGGATCCCTTGCAGGACTTGTTCCATTGCACTCTGCCAAATAGCTGGAGCTGATGCTACCCCGAATACCAGCCGGTTGTATTGGTAGAGACCTTTATGGGTGTTGATTGTGAGGTATTTTTTTGATACTTCTTCGACCTCCATTTGCAGGTACGCCTGGGCCAGATCAATCTTAGTGAAGCGTTTCCCTCCAGATAGCGAGGCGAAAATATCTTCAATCCGCGGAAGTGGATATTGTACGGTGAAGGACCGGGTTCACTGTTACCTTAAAGTCCCCACAGATGCGAACCTTCCTTGGTTCCCCAGGCGTGCTGCTCAATGACTTTTTCATCACAGGGACGATGGGTGTAGCCCACTCGCTCCAGTCTACCTTGGACAGTACACCTGAACGTTCCAGACTCTCCAGCTCTGCTTCGATGGCTGAGCGGATCATATAAGGTACCGGTCTGGCCTTAAAAATTTTTGGCCTTGCGTTTTCTTCAATTTTAATCGGCGCTGTCATGCCTTTTAGTCATAGAGTCATAGAGTCATAGAGTTATACAGCACGGATAGAGGCCCTTCGGCCCATTGTGTCCGCGCCGGCCATCACGCCCTGTCTAATCTAATCCCATATTCCAGCATTTGGTCCGTAGCCTTGTATGCTATGGCATTTCAAGTGCTCATCCAAATGCGTCTTGAATGTTGTGAGGGTTCCAGCCTCCACAACCCTTCCGGGCAGTGAGTTCCAGACTCCAACCACCCTCTGGGTGAAAAAGTTCTTTCTCAAATCCCCTCTAAACCTCCCGCCCTTTACCTTGAATCTGTGCCCCCTAGTTATTGACCCTTCTACTAAGGGAAAAAGCTCCTTAGTATCCATCCTATCTATGCCCCTCATAATTTTGTACACCTCAATCATGTCCCCCCTCAGCCTCCTCTGCTCCAAGGAAAACAAACCCAATCTGCCCAGTCTCTCTTCATAGCTGAAGCGTTCCAGCCCTGGTAGCATCCTGGTGAATCTCCTCTGCACCCTCTCCAAAGCTATCACATCCTTCCTGTAGTGTGGCGACCAGAACTGCACACAGTATTCCAGCTGTGGCCTAACCAGTGTTTTATACAGCTCCATCATAACCTCCTTGCTCTTATATTCTATGCCTCGGCTAATGAAGGCAAGTATCCCATATGCCTTTTTTACCACCTTATCCACCTGTTCCGCCACCTTCAGGGATCTGTGTACTTGCACACCCAGATCCCTCTGACCCTCCGTCTTGCCTAGGGTCTTACCATTCATTGTGTATTCCCTTGCCTTGTTAGTCCCCCCAAAGTGCATCACCTCGCACTTTTCCGGGTTAAATTCCATTTGCCACTGTTCCGCCCATCTGACCAACCCATCGATATCGTCCTGCAGACTGAGACTACCCTCCTCGCTATTTACCACCCTACCAATTTTTGTATCATCCGCGAACTTACTGATCATACCTTTTACATTCATATCCAAGTCATTAATATAGACCACAAACAGCAAGGGACCCAGCACCGATCCCTGTGGTACCCCACTGGCCACAGGCTTCCAGTCACAAAAACAACCTTCGACCATCACCCTCTGCCTTCTGCCACTAAGCCAGTTTTGTATCAATGTGCCAAGGCACCCTGGATTCCATGGGCGCTTACCTTCTTGACCAGTCTCCTGTGCGGGACTTTATCGAAGGCCTTACTGAAATCCATGTATACCACATCCACTGCGTTGCCCTCATCCACACACCTAGTCACCCCCTCAAAAAATTCAATCAAATTAGTCAGACATGATCTTCCCTTGACAAAGCCATGTTGACTATCCCTGATTAATCCTTGCCTCTCCAAGTGGAGACTGATTTTGTCCCTCAGAATATTTTCCAATAATTTTCCCACCACTGATGTTAGGCTCACTGGCCTGTAGTTCCCCGGTTTTTCCCTACTCCCCTTCTTGAATAATGGAACTACATTAGCGGTTCTCCAGTCCTCTGGCACATCCCCTGTGGCCAGAGAGGTTCTGAATATGTGTGTTAGAGCCCCCGCAATCTCTTCCTTTGCCTCACACAGCAGCCTGGGATACATTTCGTCCGGGCCTGGGGATTTATCCATTTTTAGGCCTGCTAAAACCGCCAATACCTCCTCCCTCTCGATGTTAATGTGTTCGAGCATATCACAGTCCCCCCGCCCTATTTCTATGTCTACATCGTCCCTCTCCATAGTGAAAACAGATGCAAAAAATTCATTTAGAACCCCTCCTACATCTTCCGGCTCCACACACAGATTGCCATTTTGTGCCTAATGGGCCCTATTTTTTCCCTAGTTATCCTCTTACTCTTAATATACTTATAAAACATCTTAGGATTTTCCTTTATTTTGCTCGCCAGTGTTATTTCATGGCCCCTCCTTGATCTCCTAATTTCTTTTTTAAGTATCCCCCTGCACTTTTTGTACTCCTCTAGGGCTTCCTCCGTCTTTAGCCTTTTGTATCTGCCAAAAGCCCTCCTTTTTTTTCTAATCCATTCTCGTATATCCCCTGACATCCACGGTTCCCTGTGGTTTTTGGAACCACCCTTGACCTTTACGGGAACATGTTGCCATTGTATGATCTCAATCTCCCTTCTGAAAGCCTCCCATTGCTCCGATGCGGATTTTCCTACAAGTAGCTGATCCCAGTCCATTTTGGCCAGATCCTGCTCTATCCTATTAAAATCGGCCTTCCCCCAATTTAGAACCTTTATTTCCGGCCCATCCCTGTCCTTTTCCATGACCACCTTAAATCTCACCATATTATGGTCACTGTCACCAAAGTGCTCACCTACCAGCACTTCTTCCACTTGGCCGGCCACATTCCCTAGAATTAGGTCCAGTACCACCCCCTCTCTTGTAGGACCTTCTACATGCTGGCTCAAAAAGCTGTCCTGGATGCACTTTAAGAATTCTACACCCTCTGTGCCTTTCACACTCTGACTATCCCAGTTAATATTGGGGAAGTTGAAATCCCCCATTATTATTACCCTATTATTTGCACATTTCTCTGAGATTTGCCTACATATCTGTTCCTCTATCTCCCCCTGACTGTTTGGAGGCCTATAGTACACTCCCAGCAAAGTGCTTGCCCCCTTCTTGTTTTTAAGCTCCACCCATATGGCCTCATTAGAGGAACCTGCTAATATGTCATCCCTCCTTACTGCAGTAATTGACTCCTTAATTAATATTGCTACACCCCCTCCTCTTATACCCCCCCCTCTGTCTCGCCTGAAGATTCTGTACCCCGGAATATTGAGCTGCCAGTCTTGCCCCTCCCTCAACCATGTCTCCGTGATAGCAACAATATCATACTCCCATGTGTTTATCAACACCTTCAGTTCATCCACCTTATTTGCAAGACTCCTTGCATTAAAATAGATGCCATCCAGCCTTGCCCTTGTATATTTGCCCTGTCTACCAAGCTGACTTGTTTTTTTCTCTATAATTGGCAGCACATCACCTCCTCTTTCAGCTCCCCTCTGTATCCCATCCCCCTGCCAAGTTAGTTTAAACCCCCCCCAACAGTGCTAGCAAACCTCCCCGCAAGGATATTTGTCCCGCTCTGGTTCAGGTGCAACCCGTCCGACCCGTCCGAGTGTTCCGAGTCCTTGCTGGAATACTTCTTTCGCTTCAGTTAGGATCTTTGACAGTCGCCCAGGTGTGACGTCGTCATCCTTTTTGTCAGCCGCAGTCAGTGCCTGTATTGAATGCCAATCCAGTTGTATTTTCCAGATCCATTCACGTCCCAGTAATGGTGGTCCTCCATCTTGCAATACATACAGGTCTAGTTTTGGTGTTTCCTTACCGTTATATATAACGGTCACCCTTATTTTTCCTTTGGGGTAGACTTTTTGCCCCGTGTACGTCTTCAAAATAATTTTTGTGTCTCTCAAGGGTATGTGTGAGAATAGCCGCTCGTAGTCCCGTCAGTTTATGACTGTTAGGGCTGATCCTGTGTCCAATTCCATCTTTACCTGGACTCTTGCTATCTTGAGAGTGACCCAAAATGGTTCGGTGATCCTCCGTTGTGATCACATTATGTAGTTTCAGAGAACTCAGTTCCCTGCTTTCGGAGTTGTTATCACTCTTTTGTTCATCTGAACTATTCTCCATCATCTTATGTACCTTCTTGTACTTTCCTTTGGTAGGTTTCTTATTGCTGGTTTTCTTTCCCGACCTGCAGACTCGTGCTATGTGTGCTACTTTTCCACACTTTCTGCACACTTTGTATTTCAACCAGCAATCATTCTGGTCGTGTGTTGTTCTGCCGCAACGATAGCACTTCTCTGTTCCATATGACATTTCGTTTGTGCCATATTCTTGCGGTCTCTGTTGTATCTCTGCAGCGCCCCGTGCTGCTGCTTCATATGATACCGCAATGCTGAAAGCCTGTTCCAGCGTAAGGTCCTTTTCAGATAAAAGCCGTTTCTGGGTTCCTTCACTTTGAAGCCCACACACAAACTTGTCCCTTAAGGTATCTGCCAGTCCCGCTCCAAACTGGCAGTGTTTCGATAGTTTGCGCAGTTCTGTTAAATAATCAGCATTGCTTTCATCCTTATGCTGGTTCCGTTTGTGAAACTTGAATCTTTCTGCTATCAGCAGCGGTGTGGGGTTTAAATGTTCCTTTAGTATCGTTACTATGTCTTCAAAACTCTTTTCCATTGGCTTCGTTGGGGTTACTAGATTTCGTAATAAACCATACGTCTTTGCACCCATTAAATTTAACAATACCGATGCTTTCTTGTCATCTGACACCTCATTTGCCTTGCAGTACACCTCTATTCGTTCGACATATGTAGTCCAATCTTCGACTTCATTGTCAAATGTGGTGATACTGCCACTCTTCGGCATTTTGGGTGTGGTTTAAAATGGCGCCTCCCAATGGCTTAAAATGGCATCTCCCGCGCTTTCCTTCCTCCCCCGCTGCTGCCAACGCCACTCCCGGCGGTTCTCGTGGCAATGGCAGCGCCCTGTAGGTTTCGCGCGCTTCTCCTGCGCTGCTGCCAACGCCGCTCTCGGCGGTCCCCATGGCAATGGCGGCACCTTGCGGGTTTCTGCGCGTCTCTCTCCCTCTCTCCGACGCTGCTCGGCCCCTGAACAACGGCTGTGCCCTGTGCGCTCTGCCCTCTCTCTCTCTCCCCCGTCGACGCTGCTCGGCCCTTTGCTGTGCCGCTCGGTCGGGCTCTAGCCCGCCGCTGTCCGGGAAGGGTCTGTGCACTACCTGTTGCCAGCCCGTTTCGCTGGACCACCTCGACTGGAAAGCCAAGCCTGGCTATCAACAGCCTCCCCCGCAATTCTCGAGTCTCTGCTGGATGACTGGGTGGCTGCCCGTGGTCGACGCCCGAGTCTCTGGCCTTGACCTCCAATCCACTGATCTCCAAGAACGAATCCCCGGGAGGTGATGCCGAGTTGCAGGTAGGTTCGAACTTGCCTTGGCGCCAATGCTGTGTCCGGGTATAATAAGACACAGACTGCGGAGAACGGTACAACAGGTGTTTACTCAACGTGGCTCACAGTGGAACTGCCTGTACAGATTACTACTCAGTGCTATATACAGGTGTGGTCACTGCCGGTACTACAGTATACATGAGCTGTAAAACGTAGTTCCCCCCCCTTAAAGGTATATACATTACACTTCCCACCCTACGTGCTAGCCTGTGCCCTTTGGTCCTCTTACTCTGGCCTCCTGTGCAAACCCCTTCCCTCCATTCCATCATGGGTGACAAAGCCATCATCCGCCTTAACCCTACTCTCTGGACCTCTCCTACTTCTTGTCTTAAAAAGCCTCTTCAAAATGAAACTTTAGGCAAGAAATGAGAAGAACAAATTTGGCAGAAAAAAGGAAGAAAAACACAAAATAAACAAAGCAAAAAACTGCAGATGCTAGAAACAAAGACAGAAAATGCTGCAACATTCAACAGATTAATTAACATCTGTGGAGAGATCAGACAGGTTAATGTTTCAGGTGTAGAACCTTCAGCCGAACAGAAAAAATTACAGATGCATTTAAAAAGGAATAGAACAAAGACAAGGAAGGAAAGACACACTCTCGCACGCACACTCAGACACACACACAGCACACACAAGAGAGCAAAAAGAATGAACTGTCAAAAACAGAAGAGAAATACAATTCTCCCTGCAAAGCAAAAAGTTTCTGTGATGGTGAAAGAATGCTTTTGCATTGCTCCTAGCTTTGGGTCAGTTTTTACCAAAATGTGCCCATGCATTACTGTGTAGCTTTAAATATTTTCCTATGCACCTTCCCTGTGTGATATTAAGAGCTAATCAAACTAAAAGAACCATTATATTTGTAACACTATTTCACTATGTATCAAATAAATAATGCCCAGTAAGTGTTCCAGCAATAGTAATTTATTACTTACAAGCAATTTACACAACAAAACACCACATTAAAGCATAGTCAGTCAAGTACAGAAGATCTATAGTAAACTAAAAATCAAAATGTTAATAGTTCCCCACGCACCCACTTCTGAAATTAATTGCATATTTTAACGTGTTTTTTAGTGTGTTATCTTTGGACAATAAATAACAAGTTATGAAACATTCAACCTTTGATATATTGTGGGCTGATTTACTTATCTAGACATGCTGTTATTCTGTGGACAGCGAATGAATATACTCAGCTGTCGGCCAAACAAAAGAGAGACCTGTCCCTCTCAAGATGGTCAACATCACAATAGGATCCAGGCCGACTCCACATAGGATGGGGGCTAAATTGGAGAGACCCCGAAAATGGGCGCAAGGATCACAATGCTCATAACCTGTGCCCGTTGCTTCCGATGCAGGAAGCATGCAAACTTCGTGCCGCCTGCTGATTTGAATGATTGGAACGTACAGCCAGTACTAAAATTGCTGTTGAGTGGCTGCACGCCTCAGCTTTGTGTGAGGCTAGCACCACTTAAAGCTAGCCTGCACTACTTAAAGGGGAGGTGCATTCTGACTGGAGCAGGTGCTGGAAAACTTTGTGGAGAAGACCCTGAGCAGGAAGAAGACTAAATAATGGCGCAACAAGAGAGAGAGCGTGCTCCAAGGATCTCTGACACCACACTGGAGGTCTTGGTGGATGAGGTGGACAGGATGAGAGAGGTCCTCTATACACAGGGGGCCAGGAGGCCATCCAGACAAACTCTGCAAAGGCAGTGGGAGCAGATAGCCGTGGAGGTCAATGCCAGGAGCCAAGCCCCAAGGACCTGAATGCAGTTCCACAAAAAGTTCAATGGCCTCACACAAATGATCAAGATCAGTGAATTCATCTTCAAATGCCATATCTCACCAACTGCATCACTAGCCTCACGCACTGCTCAAAGCACCACACCCCTTCACTCACCTACCTACAATCTCGATCAAACAGGACTCATACCTCACATTCAAAGCTTCACCTCATCCTCAAACACTTAGCACTGCTGCAAGCCTCACACCCACATCTCATAGCTTGCACGCACTGTCAGCTATTTAACCATGACCGGCACATCACCCAAACACAGTCCATCACACCCACTGACACACTTCCCTCTCTCTTGCAGGACAAGTTGGCACATTATTGCTCAACAATTGGCTTAGTGACAGGAAACAGAGAGTAGTGGTGAACGGTTATTTATCGGACTGGAGGAAGATAAACAGTGGTGTTCCCCAGGGGTCAGTTCTAGGACCCTGCTTTTCTTGATATATATTAATGACTTAGACTTGGGTGTACAGGGCACAATTTCAAAATTTGCAGATGACACAAAACTTGGAAGTATAGTGAACAGTGAAGAGGATAGTGATAGACTTCAAGAGGACATTGACAGGCTGGTGGAATGGGCGGACACGTTGCAGATGAAATTTAATGCAGAAAAGTGCGAAGTGATACATTTTGGTAGGAAGAACGAAGAGAGTCAATATAAACTAAAGGGGGTTCATGTACAGAGAGACCTGGGGTATATGTGCACAAACCGTTGAAGGTGGCAGGGTAGGTTGAGAAAGCGGTTAAAAAAGCATATGGGATCCTGGGCTTCGAGTCATAGAGTACAAAAGCAAGGAAGTTATGATGCACCTTTATAAAACACTGGTTCGGCCTCAACTGGAGTATTGTGTCCAATTCTGGGCACCACACTTTAGGAAGGATGTGAAGGCCTTAGAGGGGGTGCAGAAAAGATTTACAAGAATGGTTCCAGGGATGAGGGACTTCAGTTACATGGATAGACTGGAGAAGCTGGGGTTGTTCTACTTAGAGCAGAGAAGGTTGAGAGGAGATTTGATAGAGGTGTTCAAAATCATGAGGGATCTAGACAGAGTAGATAGAGAGAAACTGTTCCCATTGGCAGAAGGGTCGAGAACCAGTGAACACAGATTTAAGGTGATTGGCAGAAGAACCAAAGGCAACATGAGGGAAAACTTTTTTACGCAGTGAGTGGTTATGATCTGGAATGCACTGCCTGGAAGGGTGTTGGAGGCAGACTCAATCATGGCTTTAAAAGAGAATTGGACAAATACATGAAGGAAAAAATATTGCATGACTACGGTGAAAGGGTGGGGAGTGGGACTAGCTGAAGTGCTCTTGCAGAGAGCCAGCATGGGCTCGAGGGGCTGAATGGCCTCCTTCTATGATTCTATGATTTTATAACCGGAGGCAGCAGGAGCTAACCGATGGCAGACAGGCATGCCTGCATGACCTTACCCCGATGGAGGAGACGGTAGTCAGGAGGGCAAGGTTGCATACGAGTTCTGCTTCAGAGGACTCAGTTGAGCACTTCGATGGGCGGGCTACAGAAGAAGGCTGATAGGTACGCACAATGAAATGCTTGGTGCAATGGCAGGCCTGCCAGAAAGCCTGCGTACAATGTCAATGAGCATGGAGGTGTCTGGCACCAACTTGGCATCGGGTTTTACGCAGAGCTTGGAGCCCATCCTTTCCAGCATGGAAGTGGTGGCCAACTCCATGAGTACACTTGCAGACCCAACCAGGATGCAGTGTCTGATGGCCGATGTCTTAGATACCATTTCAGCACAAGCAGAAGCCACCCAATGTCTGAGCGCTGTAGTGAAAGTTCAGACTTCTGTCATGCAAGGTCAGCTTACTGCCATGCAAGCCCAGACTGCTGCCATCATGGCTGCGCTTACCAGTGTTCAAAGGGACTTGCAGGGTGTCACAGCAGTCCAACAATTTGTCCTCCAACAGATAACTAAGATTGCTGAGGCGCTGCACCAGGGGAGTGGCAGTGGCTCCGTGGAGCACAAACCTGATGTCCTCTCTCAGGATGACAGCATTCCTGTTCCCACCACTGCCACTCCCTGGTGCCCTCGCTGTTGCCTGTCAGCCAGCCAGCCCAGCGGCTGCCGCTCATGCCGAGATGGTGCAATCCCCAGCTAGGGCTTCTAGGCCTAGAGCTGCTCGAGGTCGCCCTCCAAGACCATCTGCAGTCTCCCCCATGGAAAGTCAACAGCCTTCCACCAGCCATGCTGCAGCCACTGGAAGGAGCACTAGGACAGACAAAGGCACACTGAAGACAGGCACTAAGGGAATGCTCAAGGATGATTAGTTGATGTTTGTATTTAATATGGCATGATTTGATTTTGTATGTTTCAATGAGATCATCTCTCATTCTTCTAAACTCTGCTTTTCTATTTACCCCAACCGAAAGGGATTCCACTCCCTCAGTGTCCAGCTGGTGTGCGACCATACTCAGCGAATCAAGCAGGTGAATGCCCGTTATCCTGGCAGTAGTCATGATGCCTTCATTCTGTGGCAGTCCGCTGAGCCATCTGCATTTGAGCCACCACGACAAACCAGAGGGTGGTTACTGGGCGATAAGGAATATCCATTAACAACATGGTTCATGACTCCGGTGCGCAACCCACGCACACATGGGGCAGTATTCATACAACAAAAGTCATGCTGCCACAATGCTTTCACTGCCTGGACCTCTCTGGAGGAACCCTGCTGTACTTGGCAGAGTGGGTGTCGAGATTCATGGTGGTCTGCTGCATGCTGCACAACCTGGTCATCATGAGGGCACAGCCCTTGCCACCAGATATACGGCGGCCAGCTCAGGAGGAGGAGGAGAAGGAGGAGGAAGAGGAGGAGGAAGAGGAGGCGGAGGAGGAGGAAAAGAAATGGAGGAGGCAAACCAGACAGCCCCTTTCTGGACGGGCTGTCTGTGACCGATTCATCCAGTTGCAATACCAGTAAACATAACCCCAATTCCACATTCACCAACAATGTTCCCCCTGAGGTGCATGGCCATGCAACAATTGTGAGGTCCCATGCAGGCCGCTCACCGGCTGTTCCGTTGGAAGAGATACGGCATATGCGCAGCAGCCGTGCAGCAAATTTAAAGGGCCCGCACAGGGAAAAAAAATTAGAGGCTCAGTCGTTGAGTATATTCAAGACAGAGATCGATAGATTTTTGAATATTAAGGGAATCAAGGGATATGGGGATAGTGCCGGAAAGTGGCGATGAGGTAGAAAATCAGCCATGATCTTATTGAATGGCGGAGCAGGCTCGAGGGGCCAAATGGCCTACTCCTGCTCCTATTTCTTATGTCCTTATCTCAGAGTTTACATGTGGTGCCGCAAAGCAATGTGCATGCAGTCAATGGCACCGTACACCATGGGGAAGCCTGCAATCCTCGTGAAGCCGTGTGCTCGCTCCGCCTGCTTCTCTCTGGCCAGAGAGAATGAAATGTACTCAGCTCTCTTGGAATACAGTGCCTCAGTTACCTCCCTTATGCAACAGTGCACAGCAAACTGGGAGATGTTGTAAATATCTCCAGCTTCAGCCTGGAAGGAACCCAACACATAAAAGTTCATGGCCACTGTGACCTCACAGCCACTGGCAATGTGGTCCTCGCTGTAAAGTCTGTGGGTTGTACTGTTAATAACGACACAGACTTCAGGAGTAACAAACAAACAGGTCTTTACTATTCGAAGGTCAGGGCGAATCTGCCCAAGGAATCATGCCACAACACTTATATACCGGTGTGGTCACCGTCGGTATTACAGTATACAGAAGCCAAACAAGTAGTGCCACACCTAAAGTAGTTCTCTTAAAGGTGAACGGTTACATACAATAGTTCTCTTAAAGGTAGACGGGTACATACACTACAATCCTCCCTTTTTAGCTTATTACATACAGAGTCCCCATTAAACATAACATATCTTCAACTTCATATAAAACAATTTACAGACATAGTCTCGGTGGGAAACAGTTCACAGGTTCAGTCTCTGCAGGAACAGTTCACAGATTCAGTCTCTGATCTTGACTCGGTCCAAACAACATCTCTTTGGTGTAGATGGTTCACATTGCTAGCGTGACTCCTCCATATCCTTTTCTTGACGTAACAGCTTGAACTTTCGTCCTGCTGAACCAGCAGTGCTGACTTTTACAACAACTGGGTTGCCTTGATATTTTCCTACTTCCCAACTGATTTAACTCCTTTCGTAGGGTCCACGCATGATCTGGTAGAAGTGATAATATTTGCAATAGTTATCATCTTCTGCTTCTTCTTTTTCTTTTCTGCTTTTTGGAGACTCTCGGGGCTCCCTTATCAGCTGCCAGCTGTAGCGCCACCAACTCTCTATGTTCCTTCGACTTTAAGTGCTTCATCCTGATTTCGGCACTTTGGGAGTTTTCATCACAAACTGGGCAGACCACATCCTCGTAATATTCAGTGTCACTCAACAGGCCATGGTAATATTCGGGTTCGTCCTGAGTTAGGCCAGCGAGAGGGCCTTCTACTTCCTCCTTACCCATCTGGACATTAGCTGACTGTGGTTCCTTCCCTAGACATCTTTCTTGAAAAGACTTCTTCATGCATTCATCTTCATCCCGCTCTTCCTGGGTTTCCTGCAAATCCTTCACTAATGACCTCATTTGTGATTTCAATACTTCCCCTTCCCTCGGGGATTGATTGATCGGGCTATTCAATCCTTCTACTGGAGCAGCTGTTTCAACATTCTGTTGTTCACATAGACGCGATTCAGCGTACTTTTCGCATCCCAGTAAAGTCTGTTTTGCAACCTCAGCTATTTCCCAAACTTTTGAGAGCTCCGAACTCCTTCCCGTTGAAGATTGAAGCTCGTGTTCAGATTGTTCCCATTGCAGAGTCTTTTCCCTCAGCATATGAAGGAGTTGGCTGACCGTTAACTCTTCCACGGGAACACTGTGGATCAGAGTCTTCTCCATTTCATCCACCTTTTCCTCCAATGCTTCCACCTTCTGTTCCTCTTGTACTTTGGCTTTCAGCGCTCGGAAAAGTTGCGCCCTGACGCTCTCTAGCTCATGTTCAGGGACCATTCTTACAGTCTCTGTGTTTCTTACAGTTTCCTTTTCTTCCACTGAAAGGATTCCCAGTTGAATCTGTTCTTCAAGTTGTTGAACCTCGGACATTGCCGCCTCATATTTGTCTTGGGTTTCCTTCAATATTTTTATGAGTTCTTGGACATCTTGTCTTTCATGTTCTGCCATGTCTTTCACCTCTAATTTCTCATCTATGGATGGAACTTCTACCGATGAGTCTGTCTTGGCCTTGAGCTCATCAAGAATTTCCTGCAGCCTTTGGACTTCTTGCTCATGTTCAACCTTTAGTTGTTCATATGCTTCTACTGAAACTAGCTTTTCGGAGGTTGCCGAGTTAACCCCCTCCAGAATTGTAGCCTGGGCCTGTTCATACTGTTCTTTCAACTTCTCACACTCTGCTTGTAAGGAGTCATAGAGAAGAACTGGAATAACATCCTGGCTTCCTGAAGATTCCTCTTCATTTGCTTCTTTCGCAATTTCCTGTTGGAGTTCAGCCAAGGCTGCTATGCTATCTGCCTCTCGAAGTCTCACTGCCATCAAATCTTCTTTATTCCTGCAGTCTATCTCAGCCATTTTCCGATTACTTTCATTTAACTGAGTGAGTAGTCCCTTATTCTGGGCTGAGAGATATTGCACCTTCTCATGTAGACCACAGCACTCCTTCTCTGCTCGACATAGCTGGTTACTGCTGATTTGGTTCTGTGTTTCAAGTTCCAACATCCTTTGCTTAGCTTCTTTCAGTTTCACCCCTATAAGCTCCTCTTGCAACATGGCCACATTATTCACATCAGGTAAAGAAGCGTTTCTCTTTTCCATGTCCAAGATTTTTTTTCTGCATATCTTTAAGTGCACACTGCAATTCAGCTTCTCTTAACCTTGCTTGCACTAGCTCCGTCTCCAATTGCAGAACAAAATCCTCAGTGTAGCGTGGTTTGCCTTTATGCTGTATCTCTAGATCATGCAAATATTCTAACTCCTGAACATCATAAGGGAGATGTGATCGGTAATTGGTCACGATGGCTCTATGGTCGCTCTTTGCTTGAGCTAGCTGCCTCTGCTGTCTTTCCAGGTTCTCCCATTCGGTGTCCCAGAACTTTTCCATTGTTTTCATCTCTTGTACGAGACGGTAACTCAACTGTTCTAATTGTTGTCGTACTTTGAAATAAGTTTGAGTCCGAGTTCGGTGTTCTTCCATCGTGGATAAGTCCTTAACTTGAACAGGCTCAGAATTCTCTGTCAAACTGGAGTTCTGCTCTGAAGCTTTATTCTTCTCGGTAGCATAAGCCTTTATGCATGTCTTCGTTTTCTCCACCATAGTCGGCAAGTCCATTTTAGCCTTGTCTTCCATATTTGAGTTGGTCTTATCGTCATCCGTTTCAGAATCTGAGCTGATAGCTTGCACCGAGTCCTCACTCATTATGGCTTTTAGATAGTGCCATTCTATGTCTATTTTCTTCATCCACTCTCGTCCTAGAAGTGGTGGTCCTCCCTCAGATAATACGTACAAGTTCATTCTTGGGTGTTCTTTACCCCTATCTCTCACCTTGACTCTTATCTTCCCCATGGGGTATACCTTATGCCCCGTGTATGTCTGCAATACGAACTTGGTATTTCTTAAGGGTATGTGAGAGAATAGCCGGTGGTAGTCCCTTCGATTTATGACTGATAGAGCTGATCCAGTGTCCAACTCCATTCTTACTTGGACTCCAGCTATTTTTAGTATGACCAGATAGTTTGTAGGTCAGCTTCCTTACTCACATTGTGAATTCTCAGACTACCCAGCTCCTGGCTGTTTGGGTCTGAGGTTGAATTCTGTTCGTCTGAACTCTTCTCAGCCACCTTGTGTACCTTGTTGTACTTTTCTTGTGGTGGCTTCCTTTGGTTGTTGGTCTTCTTCCCTGACCGGCATACCTTAGCGATGTGACCCAGTTTGCCACATTTCCTACATTCTTGGTTCTTAAACCAGCATTGATTCTGGTCGTGTGTTGTCTTCCCACAACGATAGCATTTTGTTGTACTTGAGGTAATTTGGTCCACCCCGAGTGCCGCCGCCTTTAGCTGCATTTCCGCCGTTCCTTTTGCTGCGGCTTCGTGCGATGCGGCTATAAGGACAGCCCTGTCAAGTATGAGGTCGTTCTCTTCGAGTAGTCGCTTTTGTGTCCCTTCCTTGGACAATCCGCATACGAACTTGTCTCGCAGTGCCTCTGTCAGATTCCCTCCGAACTGGCAGCATTTCGCTAGCCTACGCAGTTCGACCAAATATTCCGCGTTGCTTTCGTCTTTCCGTTGCGTTCTTGAATAGAATTTGAATCGTTCAGCCAACATCAACGGTGTGGGGTTCAAGTGGTCCTTCAGAACAGCCACAATCCCTTTGAAAGTCTGATCCGCCGGTTTAGCTGGTGCTAGTAGATGCTTCAAGAGCCCGTATGTCTTTGCGCCCATCGAGTTTAGCAATGTTATCGCTTTGTCGTCTTCCTCTATTTTGTTGGCTTCACAATAGATCTCGATGCGTTCCACGTACGTGGCCCAGTCTTCTATCTCAGAATTAAAATCGTTAATATTCCCTCGCTTAGGCATCTTCCTTTCCTTGGGAGCAGCACAAGTATTTCTTTAAATTCTTATTTATTATTTATTTATTTCTAAGATGGCGGTTTTTCCCGCGAAAATGGCGGTTTCCCGCTCTTTCCTTCTCTCCCCGCCCCTTCAATGGCGGTCTCCCGCGTCTGTCGTCTTCTCCACCTAATGGCGGCTTCCCGCGTTTCTTCCCTGGTGGGAGGGGTATGCTTTCCCCACAGCGGACAGGTTCAGCCGCTGGGCTGGCTTCCGCACAGCTCCCCTTACTCGGCTCTGTCTTTCTCTCCCGCTCGCACAGCTCTACCGGCGCTGGGTGCCCCGTTCACGGAGAACAGTTCAGCCGCTGGACTGGCTCTCGTGCAGTCTCTCTCCCCTTGCTCGGCTCTGTCTCTCTCTCCCCCACGTTCGGCTCTACCGGCGCTGGGTACCCCGTTGGTGGAGAACAGTTCAGCCGCTGGACTGGCTCTCGCGCAGCCTCCTTTGGTCGGCTCTGCCTCTCCCACACGCCCGGCTCCCGTTCGCCTCCCAGCCCTCACGCAGTCCGGTGCTTCCCTCCCCGGCTGCGGCTGAGTTTCTCTCTTCCCGCGCCTGCTCCCGGTCTCAGCGCTTCGTGGCTTCGGTCGCTGCCCGGCTTTTCCTGCCGATCGCGGTCCGGCTATCTCACGACGCCGTTGGACCCGCCTTCCTGACCAGCTCTGCTCCCCCTCGACCGTGGTCGAGTGCACAGCCCTTATCCTCCGGATTTCGTTACACTTTTCCCTACTCACAGTCTCCGCGGCCGCCTTGTTTCCTGCTGATCGGCTCACTCCGCACCGTGGTAGAAGGGTAGTCAGTGCCTGTTGCTGATGGAAGCTTTTGTTGCTAAAGTCTTCCTCCTTTCTATTGCTGCAGCCTCGTGTTTTCTTCCAGCATAACGACGAGGGCGGTTGCCTCTCTTCGACGCTCTTTAGTTGCTTTGTTAGTCTTGCCGCAGGGTACGATCGGACTCGTCGCCACTGTAAAGTCTGTGGGTTGTACTGTTAATAACGACACAGACTTCAGGAGTAACAAACAAACAGGTCTTTACTATTCGAAGGTCAGGGCGAATCTGCCCAAGGAATCATGCCGCAACACTTATATACCGGTGTGGTCACCGTCGGTATTACAGTATACAGAAGCCAAACAAGTAGTGCCACACCTAAAGTAGTTCTCTTAAAGGTGAACGGTTACATACAATAGTTCTCTTAAAGGTAGACGGGTACATACACTACACTCGCCTGCTCTGAGGTTGCAGTTGTGGCAGCAGCAGGCGACAGATTTCAGTGAGGACGTCCTTGGTGAAGTCTGACATACTGTTCCTCGCTGATGTTCAGGTAGGAGTATTGCTCCCTGAACACCCTGGGCCTCCTGCTGAAAGCACCTCTCCCCTATTCCTCCTCCCTCTTCCAGCAGCTTGTCCTACTCTGTGTCGCCTCTGCTCATTCTCCCTGTATTGCTGTAGGCCAAGTGGAATGCCTACGACTGCACCCATGTCTGCGAGCAAGTGGTCTGTAGAGAATCCTTGAAGTCAGGACAAATTCCTTCAGCACCTGAAACAATACTCCCTGTAGACTTTAGCAACTTTAAAGAACTGTACAAAGCACCAAACACTTCTACAAACTCAACAACAACCAATAGAAATCAATCAGTAACTAATCTGTAAATAGTTGATGATCCTTTATATAGCGCTGGTGGGAGTCCTTCCTGCTACTGAATTGGGCTGGATTTTCATTGAGAAGTTGGGTAGGAGGCGGGACTACAACTTTCGGGGTTATTGTCCCGCCTCCATTGAGTTCTAGCCAAATAAAGCGATTTTGACTTGATTGACCTTGTTGAGCCTGCCCAGCGGGCTCAGCAGGCCAATTAGGGGCCACCTGGCAACAGGTGACGTCACAGATTGATATTTCACCTGTCAAGACCTTTTGACATGAAATATCAGCATTTCACAGCTGTTTGAAGCTGTCAAACATTGACAATCTGTATTCTAAGTTAATTCCTTCCACTCAGGATGATTTAGAGATCTCCCGGAACAGAAAGCTGAATGCTGCAATTTTTGACAGCTCGCAGCCATTCTGCTTTCTGTGCCGGTGAGATGAGGGACTCCTGAGAGCGGAAGGAAGGAAGGCTGTCAAGGTAAGTAAAGGTATGTAAAACTTCTTTAAACACTTTACACACACCAAACACACTTACCTTTGCACTCATGCACCCATCACTCACCTGAACACCGGACAGCTCGACCCCTCCAAGCCCTTCATCCCGACGGTCCACCTCCTCTAACTTGGCGTGGTTTGGAGCCATCGGGAATCCCACACTTCAGGTGATAAGCCATAGTGCGGTGTAGTTTAGTGCCCAATACTGAGGCCACCTCATTCCATAGTTCCGACGAAAATTGCGGCCCGCGATCCGACGAAATATCCGCAGGGGCAACAAACCAGGCTACCCATGATGAAATGAAGGCTCACGCGACATCCGCAGAGGTGGTGGACGTCAGGGGAACCGCCTCCGGCAGCCTCGTGGTGCAATCCACCATTGTCAGAAGGTGCGTAAAACCACGGGACGGTGGAAGTGGGCCCACTAGGTCAACGTGAATGTGGTCAAAACGTCGCTCCGGTACCTCGAAGGTGGCCAGGGGTGCCCTGATGTGCCATTGCACCTTGGCCCGTTGACAAACCACACAAGTGTTTGCCCAGTCGCGGACGTCTTTGCGTATTCCTCTCCATACGAATTTGGATACTAGCAGCTTCTGCGACGCCCGTGTAGTGTATGTACCTTTAAGAGCCCCTGTGTACTGTAATACCGGTAGTGACCACTCGGGTATATAAGCCTGTATAGCTTCTTGTATCTTTTAGTTCACCTCCAGACTTTGTTCAGTAAACACCTGTTAAACCAACTCCTGCATTCCGTGTCTCCATTAACACACGGATACAACAGTGGCGACGAATTGGAAACGGACTTGCCGGCAATTCGGCAGCACCTCAAGGAGATCGATTCCTCAGACGAAGCTCGCAGAAAAAAAAAAGAAAAAAACTGTGAGTTCACCAGCTAGCCGGGCTGGTGGCAGGTACTGCACTAATCCTTCCTGGGCGGCAGGCTGGGGCTCGATCGGGAGGCTCTGCAGCGGGACCGAGCAGCGAGTCGGAAGGCGAAGGCAAACAGAGACGGAGGGTGGAGCACTCGGGAGACGGCCTGTGCTGCAAAGCAGGTCGGCGATTGGACCAAGCAGAGGGAGGGAAAAGTCCCAGAGAGTCCGGCGGGAACAAGTCTCCAACTATTAAAAATATCTGTGTAAATAAAAACCGCGGAGAACAGCGTTGTCAGCAGCGGCAGCGGCGGGAAAGCGCAGGAGGCGCCATTTTTTTCTCGGCAGGGAAGAAAGGAAAGCGCGGGAGGCGCCATTTTTCATTTTCAGGATGCCTAAGACTGGCAATATTACTGCTTTCGATAGTGATATAGAGGATTGGACCACATATGTGGAAAGAGTGGAGGTATATTGCACAGCGAATGAAGTAGAGGATGATAAAAAGGCATCGGTACTTCTAAAGCTGATGGGCGCAAGGACATACGGGCTGTTACGAAACTTAATCACTCCAGCCAAACCGATGGACAAGAATTTTAAGGAGATTGTTGATACCCTACAGGAGCACTTAAACCCAACACCGCTGCTGATAGCGGAACGATTCAAATTCTTCAGGAGGAATCAGCACAAGAATGAAAGTAACGCTGATTATCTCACCAAATTAAGAAAGCTGTCAAAGCACTGCCAATTCGGGGCAGGTCTGGCAGATTCTCTACGAGACAAATTCGTCTGCGGTCTCCTAAGTGAAGGAACACAGAAAAGGCTACTTTCTGAGAAAGATTTGACACTAGACAAGGCTTTCAGTGTGGCTGTATCATACAAAGCAGCAGCAAGAGGAGCTGCAGAGATACAGCAAAAGCCACAGGACTTCGGCACCCATGAAATGACACGGGGTTTCGAGAGATGTTATCGCTGCGGCAGATCCACCCATGACCAGAGGGACTGCTGGTTCAAGGACAAAGCATGCAGGCAATGCGGAAAGATGGGACACATCGCACGTGTATGCCGATCTGGAAACAAAAAATCCACTGACAGAAAAAAAATCAATAAGGAAAAGTACAGAAAGGTACAAATGATGACGGACAGTAGCTCCGAAGACCAGAAGAGCGATAGCGACTCCTGAAACAAGAGACTAAGCTGTCTCAAATTACATAATGTAATTGCCAAAGAAGATTACCAGACCATTTGGGTTACCCTCACGATAGCGGGGTCCCCAGTTAAAATGGAGCTAGATACAGGATCAGCTCTGACCGTCATAAGTCGACGGGATTACGAGCGGCTATTTCCACATATACCTTTGAAAGACACATCCATTATCTTGAAGACATATACGGGGCAGAAAGTATACCCCAGAGGGGAATTAAAGGTGCCTGTTGTATGCAACGGCAAGGAAATACAGAAGTTGTATTTATACGTTCTGCAAGATGGTGGTCCACCGCTGTTGGGACATGAATGGATCAGGAAGATACGTTTAGACTGGCACTCCATTCAGGCACTGACGGTGACCAGTTAGAAAAAAAATGATGATGACGTCATACCTGAACGATTAAAAGTCATCTTGGCCAACGCCAAAGAAGTGTTTCAACAGGAACTAGGAACCGCCTCAATAAAAGTAGAAGATGCGGCAATTCCCAAGTTTTTTAAGGCAAGGCCGGTGCCATACGCAATTCGTCCAGCAGTCGAGGCAGAGCTGGAGAATTTGGAAAAGGCAGGCGTGTTATCCAAGGTAGATTGGAGCAAGTGGGTAACACCCATCGTCCCGGTCATGAAGAAAACATTGAATAATGGTAAATCTGAAGAACAGAGAAAAATTCACATCTGTGGGGACTTCAAGGTGACTGTAAACCCGGTCCTTCACACGGTACAGTATCCTCTTCCGAGGATAGAAGATATTTTCGCCTCACTATCCGGAGGGAAACGTTTCACCAAAATTGACTTGGCACAGGCATATCTACAGATGGAGGTTGAGGAGGCCTCCAAAAAGTATCTCACGATAAACACACACAAAGGCCTGTACCAGTACAATCGACTGGTTTTTGGAGTAGCATCAGCTCCAGCTATCTGGCAAAGAGCTATGGAGCAAGTCCTGCAAGGGATTCCAGGGACTCAATGCTACCTAGACGACATCCTTGTAACAGGAGAAAACGACAACGAGCACCTTGCCAATTTGGAGCAGGTGCTCGCTAGGCTGAGAGAACAGGGCCTACGAGCAAATCGCCCCAAGTGCGAATTTTTCCAGAAACAAATATTATATTGTGGCCATATAATTAATGAAGAAGGGTTGCATAAGTCACCTGAAAAAATTGAAGCGGTCATAAAAGCCCCAGCACCTGAAAATGTCTCACAATTAAGGTCGTTCCTGGGATTGATAAATTACTATCATAAATTTTTACCGAACTTGACAACTGTTCTGCACCCTCTTAACGCACTGCTACAAACGGGAGAAATTTGGAAATGGAGCGAAGACTGTAAACGTGCCTTCCATAAATGCAAAGGCTTGATCACGTCCAAGGAAGTGTTGGCTCATTACAACCCATCACTGCCAATCAGACTGGCGTGCGATGCATCCCCTTACGGCGTAGGAGCGGTATTATCGCATAGATTCCCTGATGGCTCGGAGCGGCCGATAGCTTTTGCGTCACGCTCATTGAACTCAGCTGAGCGTAACTATGCCCAGATCGACAGGGAAGCACTCAGCCTGGTGTGGGGAGTGAAGAAACTCAACCATTACCTGCACGGACAAAAATTTACCTTGTTGACTGACCATCAACCCCTCGTCTCCATATTCAACCCTAAAAAGGGCGTTCCCATTATGACAGCGCAAACGCTACAGAGGTGGTCCCTTTTCATAGGGGCACACCAATATGACATAGAATACAAAGGATCAAAACAGCATGGGAATGCTGACGGTTTATCGCGCCTACCGTTGCCAACGGTAGAAGAGGCACCTACAGTGGACCCAGTGGAGATGTTCCACTCAACCATAGTGGAATGTCTACCAGTAACAAATTCTACCATTGAAAAGGAAACGAGAAATGACCCGACTCTTTCACGAGTCTACGATTTAACGGTGAAGGGATGGCCAGCACATGGCGAACCACTGTTGCCAGCATTCTCGCAAAGAAGAGAACAGCTGTCAGTGTGCCGAGGAGCCTTGATGTTTGGATCCAGAGTGGTGATTCCACCCAAACTCCAGGATAAAGTGCTAAAGGAGCTTCACGAGGGGCATCTGGGTGGAGTGAAAATGAAGAACCTAGCCAGAGCGTTTGTGTGGTGGCCAGGTATCGATGTGGACATCGAAGAAATGACCAAGAGCTGTCTAGGATGCCAGAAGGTCCAAAATGCCCCACCACAAGCCCCTCTACATCCATGGGAGTGGCCCTCATCTCCATGGCAAAGGGTACATATCGACTTTGCTGGTCCATTTATGGACTCAATGTTCTTAATCGCGGTTGATGCACACTCCAATTGGCCGGAGGTAATAAAGATGTCCTCCACCACCACGGAAAAAACCATCACAGTATTAAGGACCATATTTGCCAGGAATGGGCTGCCTGAACAGATCTGTTCTGATAATGGACCGCAATTTGTGTCCGAAGAATTCAGGAAGTTCTGAAAAAAACAATGGGGTTAAGCACTACACGTCCACCCCATACCATCCCGCCACCAATGGATTAGCTGAAAGGTTTGTCCAGACCTTCAAGAAGGCCATAAAGGCCATGGGTAATGAAGACATAAATCTACAGCATAAGGTAGATAACTTCTTGTTTGCGTACAGGAATGCAACACATGTGGTTACAAACCAAACTCCCGCCATGATGTTTTTCAATAGAAGACTAAGATGCCGGCTGGATTTGATCAAGCCAAACATCAGAAGGGACGTAGAGAACTGGCAATTTCAAGGCATGAATGAAAGGCCAACTAGAACCTTCCAGATAGGTCAACAAGTTTTGGCCCGGGACTACCGTACCGAGAAATGGCAGCCTGGAACTATTTGCACACGACTAGGACCGCTGATGTATACCGTAGACATTGGAGAAAGCATAATAAGGCGCCATGCTGACCAGATCATAGAGTCATCCAAAAAGGGACAACCTACACCACAACTCTATACGCCTAATGATGAAGCAGAGATACCCATAGTATCTACCTCCGATCCGGTGATACTGGAACCAGATGAACCCGACACTGGCATTCAAGCCGAATCGACCTTGCCAAAAGAACCTACTACACCACCGAAAACTACTACACCACCGAGGCGTTATCCAGACCGAGTCAGGAAGCCTCCAGAGAGACTGACTTATAATTGATTAACTGCAGCAAATGTGTAGATTATTGTTCTTGTAAACATGTTAATTAATGTAAGAAGTCACACAACACCAGGTTATAGTCCAACAGCTTTATTTGAAATCACAGCTTTCGGAGCGCTGCTCCTTCTTCACCTGAAGAAGGAGCAGCGCTCCGAAAGCTTGTGATTTCAAATAAAGCTGTTGGACTATAACCTGGTGTTGTGTGACTTCTTACGTTTGTCCACCCCAGTCCAACTCCGGCATCTCCACACCATGTTAATTAATGATTACTTAAAATGTTATGTACTAATTATCTAAAAGGGGAGGAATGGTAGTGTATGTACCTTTAAGAGCCCCTGTGTACTGTAATACCGGTAGTGACCACTCGGGTATATAAGCCTGTATAGCGTCTTGTATCTTTTAGTTCACCTCCAGACTTTGTTCAGTAAACACCTGTTAAACCAATTCCTGCATTCCGTGTCACCATTAACACACGGATACAACAGCCCACACTCCAGGATGCGACAGCCCGTGTATGGCGTCGAAAACACCTCGGCGCCAGGTGGACGGCACAATCGGACGGGGTGCACCCAACGAAACGTCGCAGAGTAGAGTGGTACCTGCCGCATGGAATGGTACATCTCTCGGCTGGAGGCTGGCGGGGACAGAACGAAAGGCCTGAGTCTCCGGGTCGGCAGCCTGGTCGGCTGCCATTCTTGTGAAATCAATGCCTAATTAAATGGCCTGGACGGTGGCGCGGGAGAGGCAATCAGCGACGACGTTGTCCTTGCCGGCCACATGCCTGACGTCGGTGGTGAACTCGGAGATGTAAGTCAGCTGCCGTTGTTGCCGAGCCGACCACGGTTCAGCTGTCTTGGCCATCGCGAACGTCAATGATTTGTGGTCAACAAACGCAGTGAAGCGGCGCCCTTCGAGGAGGAATTGGAAGTGGCGGATGGCCAAAAACAAAGCTAACAGCTCCCTGTCGAAAGTACTGTATCGACGTTCGTACCGTTGCAGCTGGTGGCTAAAAAATGCCAGAGGCTGCCATGCGCCATCGACCCATTGCTCCTGGACGGCCCCCACAGCGTAATCCGACGCGTCCTTCGTGAGGGCGATGATAGCTCCTGGCAGGGGATGTGACAACACCATCGCGTTCGCGAGCGCGGTCTTCGTATCCTCGAAGGCGTGACCCATTTCTTGCGACCAAACCACAGGCTCCTTTCCCGTCTTGCCCCTGAGGGCCTTGTAGAGCGGCCGCATGAGCTGTGCGGCCCTGGGGACGAACCGGTGGTAAAAATTAACCATCCCTAGGAACTCCTGTAAGGCTTTCACGGATTGCGGCTTCGGGAACGCCGTGATCGCCTCCACCTTAGCTCGAAGTGGCGTTGCCCCTGCGGAAGTTATGCGGTGGCCGAGAAAATCGAGCTGCGCCAGGCCGAAACGCCATTTGTCCGGGTTCACAATGAGGCCGTGCTGCTGAAGCCGTCGAAAAAGGACACGGAGATACTTGAGGTATTCATCCTTTGTGGTGATAGCAATCAGAATATCATCCAAGTAGACGAACAAAAAGTCGAGGTCCCACAGAACCGAGTCCCTAAGGCGCTGGAACGCCTGCGCCGCATTTTTAAGCCCAAAGGGCATGCGGAGGAATTCAAAAAGTCCAAAAGGGGTGATGACAGCCGTCTTTTGGACATCCTGGGGCTGCACTGGGACCTGATGGTACCCACGGACGAGGTCGACCTTTGAGAATATTGACTTCCCCGCCAAATGCGCAGAGAAATCTTGTATGTGGGGGATGGGGTAACGGTTGGGCGTCGTTATCTCATTGCGGCGACGATAGTCGCCACAGGGCCGCCATCCCCCGCCGGGCTTTGGGACGATGTGGAGCGGTGAAGACCAGGGACTACTGGACCGGCGAATAATCCCCAGCTTCTCCATCGCGGCGAACTCCGCCTTCGCCGCCGCGAGCTTGCTGGGCTCCAAACGCCGCGCCCTGGCATAGACGGGAGAGCCGATTGTCGAAATATGATGCTCCACCCGATGCTTGGTGGTCGAAGCTGAAAAGGTTGGCTTTGTCAGCTCGGGGAAGTCCCCGAGAAGGCGGGAGAAGTCGTCGGGAGGTGGCTGCATGCAGGAGACTGAGTGTGGCGCAGCCGTGCTGCGCGCACCTGAAATACCGTCGAGAGTGGCGGCGTGAATGAGGCATCGATTTTTCACATCCACCTAAAAAGTCGGCGCCCAAAAGGGCCTGCGAAATTTGAGCGGTGACGAAATCCCAGGTAAAGCACTGGCCACCGAAACAGACTTGCACCTGTCGTTTCCCGCAAGTGCGGATCGTACCCCCATTGGCAGCTTGGAGGGGGGGACCCCGTCCGCCGGACCGAAGGTCGAGGACCGAGGCGGGAAGTATGCTGCACTGTGCCCCCGTGTCACACAAAAACGACGGCCCGAGATGGAGTCGGTTAAATACATGAGATTCCCGGAGTCACCGATCGCCATCGTGGCCGCGGGGGATGCACCGGACCCAGTGTTCTTGACTCGCAGCGGTCTGTTCGACGGTCTGGGCACGAAACCACATGGTGGTCAGCAGCAGCGGGCCTTCGGGCCGAAACGAGTGTGGTAGTAACAGTAACCGGCCGTCGGAGGTGCCGGGGCCGGGGCTGGGCCCCTCGGGGCGGGGCGTTGCGCGATGGCACAGTATTGCTGCCGGACCGCGTAAATTTGACCCGCCTCTTCGGTGAGCGCGATGCAGTCCCCGGTGTCCGATCTGGTGAGGGCTGCCTGGACGTGTTCGGGCAGCTGCGTAAGGAACAGCTCGCGGAACAGGAAACATGGGGGTTCGGACCACAGGAGCGTTAGCATGTGGCTCATTAGTTCCGAGGGTTTGGAGTCACCTAACCCTGGTAGTGTCAGTAAGCGACGAGCGTGCTCCGCCTTGGTAAGACCAAATACCTGCAGCAGCCGAGTCTTGATGGCTACATACTTGTCAGCATTCGGGGGGTACTCCAGAAGGCTGATGATCCTCGATGCCATCGAGCTATCGAGGGCGGAGACCACGTACAAATATCGGTCTGGTCCTGCACGATGTTGCGGAGTTCAAATTGCGCCTCGGCCTGCACAAACCAGGAGGCCGCCTGTTGTTCTCAGAATTGGGGGAGTTTCAAGGCCACAGCGTTGGCATCCATCACTGGCCTGCGTTCCATGTCCACCGCAAAAAATGATCGCGAGGATTCGGGGTCACCAATGTAGGAGTTTGTGCACTCCTAACAAAAACACTGTGAACTAAACTGGTAGTTAACAAACTTAGTTTAATGCACTGAAAGTATTACAAAACAAAAATGCAGGAGAAACTCCAAACAGGTCTGTACACTAGCTCACTCCACGAGGACTGACTGGAAACGCCCTCCAACCCTGACGTCATGATGTCATCACGTTTCCCGCCGTTGGGAACGTCACGTGACCCACGTGATGACGTCATCGCGTCAGATCGCGATTTTATCGATCCCGCGCTGTTTAAACAGGGCAAACATTAAAAGGTAACGATAATGATTAAAGACAATTGTGCAAGTTACTGTGAGAGCCTCTTTGGTGGCTTTGCCACAAAATCAGTGTTACACGCTGATTGACATCACGATCTGCCTACTCTGCATATTTCCGTCAGACGTTTACTGTGCCTGCGCTAGTATCCTACCCAAGATACCGTCCAGCATGGCCCGCACCTGAAGTGAGCATTTTCTGTGGACGCCAATTTGGAACCAAAACAGCATTCATAGTGCCCATTAGAGCGGAATTTTGCGGCCGATATGTCATACAAGCACCCAAGGGACACTACCTACTGTGTGATGGCCTCTTTTAAGTTACACAGGAACCTAAGAATGTACAGGAGTAGAAAAGACTATTTTGGCCCATCTGGCAGACACTCGAGTTCAAAAACAGCAGCCACAGTTCACCACCTATAGCTTGCAATCGATTTTCCTTTGCCAAATGCCTGTCTAACTCCCTGCTAAAATGAGCGTGGGGGGGCATAAAATTAAAAATATCAGCCTCAATTGCCTCCATTGGGCTGCCCATTCTGAACATTCATCACTCTGTATGAAAAGTTATAGCTAATTTCCTTGGGGTTCTGACAGACAACCGCCATGCTGCCAGCAATAGTCCTATGGAACATAGAAACATAGAAGATAGGAGCAGGAGTAGGCCATACGGCCCCTTGAGCCTGCTCCGCCATTCAATAAGATCATGGCTGATCATTCAAATTCAGTACCCTGTCCCTGACTTCTCCCCATATCCCTTGATCCCTTGAGCCTTAAGAAATATATCCAACTCCTTCTTGAATATATTTAATGAACTAGCCTCCACCGCCCTCTGTGGCAGAGAATTCCACAGGTTCACCACTCTCTGGGTGAAGAAATTCCTCCTCATCTCAGTCCTAAATGGCTTAGACTATGACCCCTGGTTCTGGACTCCCCGGCCATTGGGAACATCCTTCCTGCATCTAGTCTGTCCAGGCCTGACACAATTTTATAGGTTTCGATGAGATCCCCTCTCAATCTTCTAAACTCCAGTGAGTATAAGCACAATCGACACAATCTCTCCTCGTACGTCATTTCTGACATCCCAGGTATCAGCCTGGTGAATCTTCGCTGCACTCCTTCCATGGCAAGAACATCCTTCCTCAGATAAGGCGACCAAAACTGCACACAATACTCAAAGTGCGGTCTCACCAAGGCCCTGTATAACTGCAGCAAGACATCTTTGTTCCTGTACTCGAACCCTCTTGCTACGAAGGCCAACATACCATTTGCCTTCTTAACTGCCTGCTGCACCTGCATGCTTACCTTCAGCGACTGGTGCACAAGAACACCCAGGTCTCTTTTCACTTCCCCTTCTCCCAATCTATTGCCATTCAAATAATAATCTGCCTTCCTGTTTTTGCCACCAAAGTGGATAACCTCACATTTATCCACATTATAGTGCATTTGCCATGTTTCTGCCCAATCACCCAACCTGTCCAAATCGTACTGGAGTTTCACGACATCCTCCTCACAGCATGCCCTCCCACCCAGCTTTGTGTCGTCTGCAAATTTGGAGATATTACATCCAGTTCCCTCATCCAGATCATTAATATATATTGTGAACAGCTGGGGTCCTAGGACCGATCCTTGTGGTACCCCACTAGTCACTGCCTGCCACTCGGAAAATGACCCGTTTATTCCAACTCTTTCCTTTCTATCTGTCAACCAGTTCTCTATCCAAGTCAATACCTTGCCCCCAATCCCATGTGCCTTAATTTTGCACGCTAATCTCTTATGCGGGACATTATCGAAAGCCTTCTGAAAGTCCAAATACACCCACATCCACTGGTTCTCCCTTATCCATTTTACCAGTTACATCCTCAAAAAATTCCAGTGGATTAGTCAAGCACGATTTACCTTTTGTAAATCCATGTTGACTTTGTCCGATCCTGTCACTGCTTTCCAAGTGCTCTGCTATTACATCTTTTATAATAGACTCTAGCATTTTCCCCACTACTGATGTCAGGCTTACCGGTCTATAATATCCCGCTTTTTCTCTACCACCTTTTTTGAATAGTGGGGTAACATTAGCTACCCTCCAATCCATGGGTACTGTTCCAGAGTCTATCGAGTTCTGGAAGATGACCAGTAATGCATCTACTATCTCCAGGGCCACTTCCTTAATTACCCTCGGATGTAGATTATCAGGCACTGGGGATTTATCGGCCTTCAATCCCGTCAACTTCCCCAACACCATTACCCTACAAATACTGATTTCTTTCAGTTCCTGCCTCTCATTAGTCCCTACGTTCCCCGACATCTCTGGGAGGTTATTTGTGTCCTCCTTTGTGAAGACAGAACCAAAATATGTATTTAATTGGTCTTCCATTTCTTTGTTCCCCATTATAAATTCCCCTGATTCTGACTGTAAGGGACCTACGCTTCACTTCACCAATCTTTTTCTCTTCACATATCTATAAAAGCTTTTACAGTCAGTTTTTATGTTCCCTGCAAGCTTACTTTCATAATCTATTTTCCCCCTCTTAATTAATCCCTTTGTCCTCCTTTGCTGAATCCTAAACTGCTCCCAATCCTCAGGTTTGCTGCTTTTTTTGGCCAATTTATATGTCCTCTCTTTGGATCTTATGTTATCCCTAATTTCCCTTGCTAGCCACGGTTGAGTCACCTTTTTTGATTTATTTTTATGCCAAACCGGGATAAACAAATTCTGTAGTTCATCCATGTGATCTTTGAATGTTTGCCATTGCCTATCCACCGTCAACCCTTTGAGTGACATTACCCAATCAATCCTACCCAACTCGCATCTCATACCATCATAGCTCCCTTTATTTAAATTCAAGACCTTAGTCTCGGAGTCAACTACTTCACTCTCCATCTTAATGAAGAATTCTATCATATTATGATCGCTCCAACCCAAGGGGCCTCACACAACATGATTGCTAATTAATCCTTTTTCGTTGCATGATACCCAGCCTAAGATGGCCTGATCCCTAGTTGGTTCCTCAACATATTACCGGCACCCGGCTACCGACCATAGAGCACATATACCAGAAACGCTGTTTACGGAGGTCACGGTCCATCATCAAAGACCCTACCCACCCCAGCCACAGTCTGTTCGCCCTCCTGCCATCTGGGAGACGCTACAGATGCATTCGCACCCGTACGACCAGATTTAGGAACAGCTTCTTTCCCAGGGCTGTCATCCTACTGAACTCCACAAATAAACTCTAAAGCCTGCACATCTGCCAATGCACTTTATTATGGTTATGTTTATGTTAATGTATTACAAGCCAAATGTATGTTGAATGTTTAAATGTCTTAATCTAAATGTACACTCTCGGGAGCCGCAAGCCTACATTTCGTTGTACTGCACTTGTGCACTAACAATGACAATAAAAGTTGATTTGATTTGATTTTGATTTGTATACACTCCAGGAATTCCTCCTCCACAGTATTGTTACTAATTTGGTTAGCCCAATCTATATGTAGATTAAAGTCACCCATGATGGCTGCTGTGCCCTTATTGCACGCTTCTCTAATTTCCCTTTTAATGCTATCCCCAACCTCTGCATTACTGTTTGGGGGTCTATACACCACTCCCACTAATGTTTTCTGCCCTTTGGTATTTCTCAGTTCTACCCATACAGATTCCACATCATCAGAGCTAATATCTGGATAACAGGGGAAATTAGAGACAGCATAAAATCCAAAGATAGGGCGTATAAAATAGCCAAAAAAAGCGCCAGAGCGGAAGATTGGGAACAGTTTAAGATAGAGCAAAGGAGGGCAAAGGGCATAATCAAGAGGGGCAAAATAGCTTACGAAAACAAGCTGGCGGAAAATATAAAAACTAACTCCAAAAGCTTTTATAAGTATATCAAAAGGAAAAGACTGGTGAAAACCAAAGTTGGTCCATTGCAGTCAGATACGGGGGAATATATAATGGGAAATAAGGAAATGGCAGATCAACTAAATGCATACTTTGGGTCAGTCTTTACGAAGGAAGACACAAAAAACCTCCCTGGGATATCGGGAAAAATAGGGACATTGGCAAAGGAGGAACTGACGCAAATCAATATCTCTAAGGATATGGTGTTAAGGAAGCTAAAGGGATTGAAGGTGGACAAATCCCCAGGGCCTGATAACATGCATCCTAGGGTACTGAAGGAGGTGGCCCTAGAGATAGCGGATGCACTAAGGATGATTTTTCAGAATTCATTAGACTCGGGAACAGTACCGATGGATTGGAGGGTAGCTAACGTTACCCCACTATTCAAAAAGGGGGGTAGGGAAAAAGCAGGTAATTACAGACCTGTAAGCCTTACATCAGTTGTGGGCAAAATGCTGGAGTCCATCATTAAGGATGAAATAGCGGAGCACTTAGCAAATGGGGACAGGATAGGACAGAGTCAACATGGATTTACAAAGGGTAAATCGTGCTTGACTAATCTATTGGAATTTTTTGAGGGAGTAACTGGTAGAATAGATGGGGGAGAGCCAGTAGATGTGGTGTACCTGGACTTCCAAAAGGCCTTCGATAAGGTCCCACATAAAAGATTAGCATGGAAAATTGAGGCTCATGGGATAAAGGGGAAAGTTTTGGCGTGGATAGGGAACTGGCTGTCAGATAGAAAACAGAGAGTTGGAATAAACGGCTCATTTTCTGAATGGCAGGCAGTAACAAGTGGGGTACCACAGGGATCTGTCCTGGGCCCCCAGCTGTTCACAATTTACATTAATGACCTGGATCAGGGAGTCGGATGCAGCATTTCCAAATTTGCAGACGACACTAAACTAGGAGGGGGGGTGGGCTCAGAGGAAGAGACCAGGAAGCTCCAGAGCGATTTGGACAGACTGGGCGATTGGCGGATAAATGGCAGATGCACTATAATGTGGACAAGTGCGAAGTTATCCACCTTGGGTGCAGGAACGGGAGGGCAAATTATTATTTAAATGGCAATAGATTGGGAGAGGGGGAAGTACAGAGAGACCTGGGTGTTCTTGTACACCAGTCACTGAAGGCGAGCATGCAGGTGCAACAGGCGGTCAAGAAGGCAAACGGTATGCTGGCCTTCATAGCAAAAGGGTTAGAATACAGGAACAGGGATACCTTGCTGCAGCTGTACAGGGCACTGGTGAGACCACACCTCGAGTACTGTGTACAGTTTTGGTCGCCTCATCTGAGGAAGGATGTTCTTGCCATGGAGGGGGTGCAGCGGCGATTCACCAGGCTGATACCAGGAATGGCGGGAATGACCTATGAGGAGAGACTATGTAGTTTAGGGATGTACACACTGGAGTTTAGAAGATTGAGAGGGGACCTCATAGAAGTGTATAAAATTCTGACAGGTCTAGACAGACTGGATGCAGAAGGAATGTTTCCCTTGGCGGGTGAGAACAGAACTAGAGGACATAATTTAAGGATAAGGGCTAAACCATTTAGGACAGAGATGAGGGGGAATTTCTTCACTCAGAGAGTGGTGAACCTGTGGAACTCATTGCCACAGAGGGCAGTGTACGCCAGCTCATTAAATATATTTAAGAGGGAATTAGATATATTTCTACGGGCAAAAGGGGTTAAGGGTTACGGAGAGAAGGCGGGGACGGGATACTGAATTAAAGGATCAGCCATGATCTCATCGAATGGCGGAGCAGGCACGAAGGGCCGAATGGCCTACTCCTGCTCCTATCTTCTATGTATCTATGTATCTATGTATCTTTCCTTACAATTGTGTTAATCCCCTCTTTAACCAGCAATGCTACCCCACCTCCTTTTCCTTTTTGCCTATCTTTCCTGAATATTGAATACCCCTGGATGTTGAGTTCCCAGCCTTGGTCCCCCTGGAGCCATGTTTCTGTAATCCCAATCATATCGTATTCATTTACCTCTATTTGCGCTGCTAATTCATCCACCTTATTACGAATGCTCCTTGCATTAAGACACAAAGCCTTCAGGCTTGTCTTTTTAATGCCCTTAGACCTTTTAGAATTATTATTTACTGTGGTCATGTTTGTTTTAAACCCTCGATTTCTCTGATTGCCACCTTTGTTTTTCTCCTTCCTGTCTTTTGCTTCTATCCTTGTTTCCCTTTCCTTTGTCTCCCTGCTCAGGTTCCCAACCCCCTGCCATTTTAGTTTAAACCCTCCCCCACAGCACTAGCAAACACTCCCCCAAGGACATCGGTCCCGGTCCTGCCCAGGTGCTGACCGTCCGGTTTGTACTGGTCCCACCTCCCCCAGAACCGGTTCCAATGTCCTAGGAATTTGAATCCCTCCCCCTTGCACCATTCCTCTAGCCACGTATTCATTTGAAGTATCCTTCTATTTCCACTCTGACTAGCACGTGGCACTGGTAGCAATCCTGAGATTACTACCTTAGAGGTCCTATTTTTTAATTTACCTCCTAAGTCCCTGTATTCAGATTTTAGGACCTCATCCCGTTCTTTACCTATATCGTTGGTACCTCTATGCACCACGACAACTGGCTGTTCACCCTCCCTTTCCAACATTTTCTGCAGCTTCTCCGAGACATCCTTGACCCTTGCACCAGGGAGGCAACACACCGTCCTGGAGTCTCGTTTGCTGCCGCAGAAACGCCTATCTATTCCCCTTACAATAGAATCCCCTATCAATATAGCTCTACCCCTCTTTTTCCTCCCGTCCTGTGCAGCAGAACCACCCCTGGTGCCAGGAGGTTGGCTGCTGCTGCCTTCCCCTGTTAAGTCATCACCCCCTACTGTATCCAAAATGGTATAACTGTTCAAGAGGGGGATGTCCCCAGGGGATTCCTGCCCTATCTGCCTGCGCCTAGTATTCTGCCTGATGGTCAGCCATTCCCTTTCTGCCTGTGCAACCTTTACCTGCGGTGTGACCACCTCCCTAAACGTGCTATCCATGACTTCCTCAGCCTCGTGAATGTTCCAATATCTATCCATCCGCTGCTCCAGTGCCGCAATGCGGTCTGTCAGTAGCTTCAGCTGGACACACTTCCCGCACACATGGTCATCAGGGACACAGGAAGTGTCCCTGATTTCCCACATAGTGCAGGAGGAGCAAACTACGGGCTGAACTGTCCTGACATGACTTACCCTTTACTTCCTTTAAATTGAGTTAAATTTTTGGTTTCCAGCAGCCCACGCTACACCTCAGAGCTTAGAAACTATAAACCACAGAGTTTAAGTTTGGAAAAAAAAGGAGAAAGAGAGAAATACTCACCAACGAATCACTTACCTGCTTTCTGGTGACGTCACACTTTGATTACTTTTTACCTCTCTCTCCCACTGCTGAATTGGTCGGGCCTTGTTGCTACCGCTGCTTTTATGCTCCGCCTCGCCTCGCTGCTCGCTCCACACCCAGGTCCGCCGCTGTGGTCGGGCCTCACTGCTGCCGTCGCTTTTATGCTCTGCCTCGCCTCACTGCTCGCTCCACACCCAGGTCCGCCGCTGTGGTCGGGTCTCGCTGCTGCCGCCGCTTTTATGCTCCGCCTCGCCTCGCTGCTCGCTCCACACCCAGGTCCGCCGCTGAAAATGCCACATTCCCGCCAATTGCTGGATTTCTCAGTTGCCCTTGGAAGGGGCCGAACCTCCCCTCACCTCATACAAGGCTATAAGCCAATGACATCAGGGGACAGAGCTAGGGGCACAGTTAGGAGTGGGGCGCTCCCTACACTGGGAATTCCTGCTTCCTTGGCTCAATCGGGACCCAGAATATCACTGAATGCTGGTGCACCAAGTGAGATGACCTACTGACCTCCAGCTGCACAAACATGAGCCTCCCCGAGAGCATGGGAGGCATAAGCTAGGGATGCAGACTGGACACCCAAAGAAAGGTATATTTTTTTAAGAATGAAATAATTTGATTGGCTCTCTCCCACTAGGGCTGAGGAGGGAGGGGCACTGTTAGGTGATGAAGGAGCCCTGGGAACTTGGGTCCAGCTTTATGGGGCACCAACAATGCACATAAATCTGGCTGTCCCCACAAAACCCAATGGGATCAAGGTTGGAAAGCAATGGTGGCACAATTTCAGCATAACCGCCCAGGACTGTAGCCCATGGATCTGTTCCTCTTCCAAGCTTCATCCCATCCCATGTCCTTGGTTGTCGTACTTGGGTCATTGGTAAATAGTTTGTTGAGATTAAACTTGTCAATACCTCAACAAGATCTCTTTTCAGTCTTCTCTAGTGAATGTTAAAAAGGAAAACAGCTGCCAATGTGTTCAGGAGCCCCTGTAAGGCAGCAAAATCTGCCAAATCCAATGATGATATATAAAGGGGACTTCCCCTAAATCAAGTATAGTGATCCAGAACTGGAGTAGCAGAGGTTAAGATGCACAGAATGTGAGGTTTGAGGCAGCAGAAGGTTGCTGAAGGCAGAGCAAAGTTCATCCAATGCCTCTTAGCTTCATGTGCTTTCTCAAAGCATTGCTATGCCCTTGCATTCAGCAATTAGCTCCTCAAGGGGCAATACCTCTGTCTACACAGCTAAACAAGCTTATCGTCTTTCACTTCATAGGGTGTGCCTTGCAGGAAGAGGCCGGCAACTCCGATGACCAACGAGGCACTTGCAGTGAAACAGTCACTGCCACTCCCCTGTCTGCCATTCCTATCACTTCCTCACCAACTCAGCTATTGCATCTTATTTTTCCTACAATACTACAGTTACTGCACTTTAAAAAGTACTTCATTGGCTGTAAAGTGCTTTGGGACGTCGGGTGGTCATGAAAGGCGCTATATAAATGCAAGTCTTTCTTTTTATTTGTGCAAACACCAGCATAAAGTCACTCAATAAGACATGATGTCACATGGTGTCCTCTTTCCTCATCAAATAGGAGCAAAAGGTATTTTTTCACAATTGCTGTTAAGCTCTACAAAAGCTGCAACTTAACCAAGAGTTTGTCACGCAAATAAACAATCTTCCTGGAAACATACTCCTAATGACCATGATTTATTCAGTTTTGTTGGTGGTTTCCTCGAAAACAAATCATCCTCTTCAGGGACCTCTTACTTTAATCACTTCTTTTCTTGGGCTTACTCTTTGCCTGAGGAGATGGTACCATATTTGTCATATCTCCTTCACTGATTTTCAGTGAAGGTAGAGTATTCCATGTAGACTTTCTTGAGGAGCTTTCCATCTAATGTATTTATAATTCTCAGATGATATTTGGAAAATATTAGCTTACCTCTTCAATTGAAATAGGCACTACATTTCAAAAATGTTTCCTATTACCATCAGGTCCATGCATTCCATTGCTTCAGCAAGTAAGTGCAGCTATTTTTACAACTAGATGCCATGTTATGTACAAAAAATAAAAGGTTAGTTCTGTGAAAAAAAACTCAGATACTGAATATCGGTATATTTTGTTACAGGTTAATGGCTCTGATGTTCAGCCTCACTATCTTGGTGTTTGATTAGCTTTGTCCTTGGATCCAAAAGCTATGGTATACGATGGCTTTGTCAACCCATCAGACCTGATCCAATTTTAGCCTTGATATGGAAGATGTACAAGTAGAACATCACGAGCACATTATAAACATTTTCCAAGACCAGCAGTTAATCATCTATCCCTTATAGTGGTCAGAGTGCCACTCTGGTAAGAACCTCAGAAATAATTGTTTCCCTTACTTTATGTACAAATGCACAAAGACGTAACAGCCTTTGGAAAATATTCGTCAAAAATATTTGGAAGAAAGTTAATTTAGAAAAGTATCTTCTGCTTTTTTAACATGACTGTTTAACATATATCACACCAAAGCTAACATAGGACATTGGTGGATACCTGGAGTCTAGAGCTAATGGGGCTGAAAATCCTCAGCCCTTCCGATATACTGCCATGGTAACTCCAGTGGGAGTGTGGCAGAAGAGGCTAAATATATCCAGGTTTTGGCTTGTATTGGGAGTTCCTGCAGAGCCTTATAAGAGGCAGAGGCTCTGGCCTCCTCTTACAAGGCCAGTGACACAGAGGGGGCAAAGCCAGGGAAGGAGAAGGGAGATCCCGATGTCACTTTTTGCAGCCTCCCGGGGCTGGTGGCTGCCCTTAGTCACATGGGTACTCATCCTCCACATGCAGATTAGGTGACTTCCTGTTGACCCTGCATATTTCCTACTGGACAGTGGTAGAGGTCACCACCGGGTGCATTCCCTGTTTAAGTGCTGAGATTGCTGGTCCATGGGATTTCTAAACCCATATGCCTTTCCTCATAATTTTGAACTTTGAATCCTGTAATATGCTTTTATACCAGAAATTGCATTGTTACTCTGTATTATATGCCATTTGTTTAAGGAATATGAATATGTAGTACAATGCATTCTTCTCAACTTATTTTCCCAATTTGTATACTTACCTGGAATATTATGGGTAAATGTTGATGTATTTAAATAAGATAGCATGCAACAAAAACAAGTTTATTAAGGTATGTCAATGCTAATTACTATACAAAGTATCATTACATATGGACAATTGGATTGAACTGTAGTAAAGGTTTTGGTATAAACAGGGGAGGGGAAACAAGTAATGTAATAAAGTACAACAGTGACACTCAAAATACTTTTTGATCATTTAAACTCTCAGTTCACCTTTTAGCTCACAATTCACTCAAATCTATTATAATTAGTATTATTATTCTATCCATCTATCGATCTGTCTCTCCCTCACTTTGGGTATCATGCCATTCTATATACAAATTTGTTGCAGCTGATTGATTCAAGTTTTATATTCATAAAACAGAAACAAGTCAAAATAGAAGAGGTAGGGAACATACAAACTAAACTTGACCAGAGAAACTATCAATAAAAGCTATCAATGAGGAATGACTGAGGGCATGAAATAGCAACAATTCATGCATGACAAGTCAGCAAAATTTATGAATAAAAAAGGAGAAGGCGATCCGATTAAATCATTCCAAATATCTTTCGAAGATTTGTATGGCCACCATCTTGGTTTGTCCACTAATCTGAGGAGTTACCCCAAGAAACAAAGTTTGTACTATCATAAATCATTAAAAATTACAGCATTTATAAGAAAATGATTAAAATTACCTATTAAGTTCATTTTCTTTGTTTGAAATACCTTGCATAAATTTTCTATCAGAGGCCAATGGCTTTAGTCCATGGGGATTCCCATAACTAATCATTCAGTCAGCTCAAAATAAGCCCCAACAGAGTGCAGACTGCAAATCCTAACATGCACCAGTGTCACTGTGTGTAATGAATCTGTGGAGAAAACTTCCAGCCTGCACAATCAGGCTGTCTCCCTTCTGAATCACGTGAACACAACCATATGGAGCTGGAGCTTGAGCTGGGATTTTTAAAATAATTGACAGCAAGATTGGCCATTTACAGAGTGTGCCAGGATATGTTTTTTTGTCGGCTATTTGTTCTACTAATATGAAAAATTATTGATAATGAAGATCCCCCAGAGAAGCTATTTTTAAGAATGATGTCAGTAACTGGAATTTCTATAAAACATCAAAATAAGGTAAAGCATGAATTCTTCAACTTTTTCTGATGTAAACATTCTAAACAAGCTTCTCACTCAAAACATCTATTTCCCCTCTTAGGCAGATAGAAAAACAAACTCTATATTCAAAAAATATATTTTCTTTGGTACTCTATTTCAAACACATGGGGGGAGAAATTCAGTGGGCTGCGCCACCAGTTAGCGCCTAAAGAGGGCACTCAGTGGCTTTAGCGCCACTGGCCACGCATCCCGCGATATTTAGCTGGGGCGCCAATGGCGGCGTTAGCCTGTTGCGCTGCGCCGCCACCGATGACGTCATCGGTGTGCGCAGCGCGCCATTACCACCCCGATCGTGATATTTGGCAGCGACCGCCTCTGTAGCGCTGCTCGCTAATCGCGCCCGGTTCATGGGGCCTACCTGTGGCAGCAGTGGCGCAAATTAAGGTGGAGGTGCGGGGCGGCCGTTTTTTTCAGCGGCCGCCTGCCAGCACCTCCGTCCCCTGCCTTCTGTTCTGCCCCCGCGGCATTGCCAGCTGTTTTCCGAGAGCCCGGCACTTCTCCTCGGTGCCGGGCTCTTTTGCCGGCACTCGCAATCGCTCATCGCGCTGGTGCAGGCCCCTCCCCATTAAGAATGGGAGGAAGGCCTGCAGTACCGCAGCGCGCCGTGCTGCAGCATGTGGCACTGCGGCACGTTGCGCTGCGATATTCAGTTTCAGCGCCCGAAGAGGGACGCGGAGCACCTCGAGCCTCGTCCCGTGTCCCTCTTGGGGCGTTCAAGCTGAATTTCCGTCGATCGCTGCTGCTCCAATCGCAGCGCAAAATCTGCCGCCCAGGCGAGCTTGGCGCCCCGTTTGCGGCTCCACCCAATTTCTCCCCCATGCTAACTAACTTAATGTGCTTGGAGGTATGACATTTCAATTGATTGATCATCATATTAATAAGGCTTTTGTGGCCTTTCTGACATCAGAACTTTCTGCCCCAGCCAAACTCTGCAATTCCTCACATGCTCCAATAATAATTGAGCATGAAATTAGTGCATGCAAATATCAACCATAGTCATCTCCACAATATGGTTCCCTTGGATATATGAATGTGCCTTTCTTTCTCCTTCTCTTAGGTGCAACCTGAGACCCAGTATTGCGAGAGGTGGTTGGCAGCTCTTGTGGGACTGAGGTGGTCCTCCTCTAATGATGGTGCTGAGAAGGACCCACTGCAGGCTGCATCTCTGGAGCTCGTGCATACACATCCTGATGTCACCTCCTATGTGTCACTGAGGGGTAGGGCTGGATACCTGGCATACGCTGCTGTCCTGAGAGCTGGCAGCCTCAGGGAGGTCAGCTCCAGTTGTCATCGTTCCACTGGGCCTTGGATCTATGTCAGCAGGATAACTGATCTAATGGCTGCTATCAGATCCTGAAATCCATGAAAGACAGCAGCCTGCATCCTGGCCACCGGGGTCTGGAAGCCAGTATATATGGTTATGCCTATTCCATCTCCTATTGCCATCAGAGCTGCAGTCTGTACTTTCGAGGAGGTGCCCACTGCTTAAATAAGGGGGCTGCTGCAGACTCCAATGAAGTTGCCATACGCTCCATTGATGTTAATGAAGAAACAGCTTCCCTGATGTTGCCGTAAATGACAGTGTAAACTTGAGCCACAGCTGTCAGTTGCCGCACATTACACAGACTGACTTCAGAGCCTACATATAGGTGTAATGTTCCTTGAACATCCTTCTTTTAGGGGCGCACCCATGTGATCTGTGTCCCACCACAATGAAGTAATGGGCAGCCTTCTTGTCTGCCTCCACTGGAAAAGTAGCACATCCTCACCTATTCCACATCCCTTTGGCTCCATGCCACATTCTCGCTAATGCTATCTAATTTTCTCCAGGTAAAAATATCTGAGCTGGTACATGGGACTAAAAAAGTAAGTATTGCCGGAGGTGAGATTGAGGAGGTTGTAGTACAGGAACAAGAGGTAGGATATCAGTGCAGGAACTCATTTGTGGGTTTCACCCTGACTTCTTCTCCTTCTTTATCATCATTCTCCCCACCTGCACCACTCTCATAATCCATCAGGAAGAAGTTCTGTCTCTTCTGCTCCCTGTTGAGTCTGAGTGTCCCAGATATGCTTATTCTAAATCACTGGACACAGACAACAAGAATAACTTAAACAGGTCTTTACTAATCGAAGGTCAGGGCTGAACTGCTTAGCAAATTACTACACAGAGTTTATATACCGGTGTGGTCACCACCGGTACTACAATATACAGTAGCCAAGAGAAAGTAGTCCATCTCTTAAGGTAGTCTCTTAAGGTGGTACAGGTTACATACACCACAATTCCTCCCTTTTTAGCTTAACAGTGTACATCCCAATTTAAACATAACATGGATAACATATATACAACTTCATGCAAAACTGTTCAAAGATTCAGTCTCTGAGGAGGCCTCCTGATCCGAGTTGGATAACGCCTTTCAGGGGTCTCTGATTCTCGTTGCTGGGGTGACTCATCTAGTTGATCTCTTATGGATTGGACATCATCAGATACATTGGCGTCTGAGGTAGATGCTTCAGGTTCACTAACTTCTTCCACTGGTGTCTCTGTCGTAGTCATGGGTTCGACCCTTGTTCTCGATTCTACAAGTTGGTCAGCATGACGTCGTATTACGTTTTCACCAATATCCACCGTGTACATCAGGGGTCCTTGTCTGGCACGAATTGTTCCAGATTGCCATTTCTCATTCTTATAGTCCCGGGCTAACACTGGTTGTCCTATTTCGAAACTCCGAGTGGTCTTGTTATTTATATGCTGAAACTGTTTGTTTTCGACTTCCCTCCGCACATTTGGTTTTAACAAGTCCAACCTGGACCGCAACCTCCTGTTATAGAACATCATGACAGGGCTTTGATTTGTCACTGCATGAGTGGCGTTTCGATATGCCATTAGGAAATTGTCCACCTTGTGTTGTAGTGGAATCTGGTCTTCGCTCATGGCCTTTATCGCCTTTTTGAACGTTTGTACAAATCTCTCGGCCAACCCATTTGTAGCCGGATGATATGGGGCAGAGGTATAATGTTTCACCCCATTCTTCTTCATGAATTTCTGGAATTCTTCTGACACGAACTGCGGTCCGTTGTCTGAACATATTTGTTCTGGCAATCCATTTCTTGCGAATATCGTTCTTAGAACTGCGATCGTCTTTTCCGAGGTAGTGGTCGCCATCTTAATCACTTCTGGCCATTTAGAATGTGCGTCTACCACAATTAAAAACATGGAGTCCATGAATGGACCTGCGAAGTCAATATGTACACGTTGCCATGGGGTTGAAGGCCATTCCCATGGATGCAGCGGTGCAATTGGAGGTGCATTTTGAACTTTTTGGCACCCTGAGCAGCTTTTAGTCAGATCCTCTATTTGTTGGTCGATACCTGGCCACCACACATAAGCCCTAGCAAGGCTTTTCATCTTGACTCCCCCCAGATGACCTTCATGCAGTTCCTTTAGAACTCTCTCCCTTAATTTAGGAGGAATAATCACCCTTGTTCCATACATCAATGTTCCTTGACAGACGGACAGCTGTTCTCGTCTGGCTGAGAATGCCGGTAACAGTGGTTCACCATGAGCTGGCCATCCCTTCACTGTCAATTCATAGACCCGAGACAGTGTCGGGTCATTCCTGGTTTCTCTCTCAATACTTGCATTGGTGACTGGTAAACATTCGATGATGGTCGAGTGAAATAACTCAACAGGGTCAGCTGTCGGTGCCTCTTCCGCTGTAGGTAGTGGCAGGCGCGACAGCCCATCAGCATTACCATGTTGCTTTGTACCTTTGAATTCGATCTGATATTGATGTGCCCCTAGGAAAAGGGACCATCTCTGGAGCCTCTGCGCTGTCATCACCGAAACACCCTTCTTAGGGTTAAAAATGGAAACCAACGGCTGGTGGTCTGTCAGCAGCGTAAACTTTTGCCCTTGCAGGTAATGATTAAATTTTTTTACTCCCCACACAAGGCTGAGAGCCTCCCTATCTATCTGAGCATAGTTGCGCTCAGCGGAGGTCAATGATCTGGATGCGAACGTGACTGGTCTTTCCAAGCCATTTGGCAACTTATGTGAGAGCACTGCCCCAATACCATATGGAGAAGTATCACAAGCTAAACGAATAGGCAGCGTTGGGTTAAAGTGAGCCAACACTTCCTTAGAGGTGATCAATGCCTTGCTTTTGTGAAAGGCCCGCTTACAGTCCTCGCTCCACTTCCATGGCACTCCCTTCTGCAAAAGAGCGTTCAGCGGGTGTAGCACCGTGGATAAATTTGGCAGAAACTTATGGTAATAGTTAATCAACCCTAGGAACGACCTCAACTGGGATACATTTTCCGGAGCGGGAGCCTTCACAACGGCTTCGATCTTGTCAGGTGACTTGTGAAGCCCCTCCTGGTCAATGACGTGACCACAGTACGAGATTTGCTTCTGAAAGAACTCACATTTCTGGCGATTAACTCGAAGTCCATATTCTTTCAATCTGGTGAGCACCTGTTCCAAATTTGTAAGGTGTTCCTCATCATCATCTCCTGTAATCAGAATGTCGTCCAGGTAGCATTGTGTGCCTGGAATTCCCTGTAATACCTGCTCCATGGCCCTTTGCCAAATCGCTGGAGCCGATGCCACTCCAAAAACCAGTCTATTATACCGATATAAGCCCTTATGCGTGTTGATCGTGAGATACTGGCGTGACGCTTCATCAACTTCCATCTGTAAGTACGCCTGTGCCAGGTCTATCTTGGTGAAGTGTTTCCCGCCAGACAACGAAGCGAAGATATCCTCAATCCGTGGAAGCGGATATTGCACCGTGTGAAGCACCGGATTAACAGTGATCTTGAAATCACCACAGATGCGAACCTTCCCCGGTTCCCCCGGCTTGTTACTCGATGAACGCTTCATGACGGGAACAATGGGCATAGCCCATTCACTCCAGTCCACCTTTGACAGTACTCCGGAACGTTCTAGTCCCTCCAGCTCAGCTTCCACAGCAGGTCGTATTGCATAAGGTACCGGTCTAGCTTTGAATAATTTCGGGTTTGCATGTTCTTCAACCTTGATGTTTGCCGTAATTCCTTTCAGTGTTCCCAGTCCCTGCTGGAACACCTCTTTAGCATCGTCCAATATTCTGGACAGTCGTTTAGGTTTGACATCGTCCTTTTTACCGGAATCTACAGTTAGTGCTTTTAAGGAATGCCAGTCCATATTTATTCTCCTGATCCATTCCCGTCCCAGTAGTGGTGGACCTCCCTCAGGTAACACATATAAGTCCATTCCTCGGCTTTCTTTACCCTTGTGGGCCACCTTTACCTTTATCTTTCCGATGGGGTATACTCTTTGCCCCATGTATGTTTTCAATACAATCTCCGTATCCCTTAGGGGAATGTGTGGAAATAACCTTTTGTAATCTTGCTTATTCATGACCGTCAATGCCGATCCAGTGTCCAATTCCATCTTCACTTGGACTCCTGCTATCTGAAGTGTGACCCAGATAGTTTGGTGGTCTGCTGTGTTACCCACATTATGTATTCTTAGACAACCCAGTTCCTTACTGCTGGAGTCTGAATCCGTCTTCTGTTCATCCGAACTGTTCTCTGTCACCTTGTGTACCTTTTTGCACTTTTCCTGCGGTGACTTTTTGTTGCTGGTCTTCTTTCCTGACCGGCATACTTTAGCTATGTGACCTAGCCTGCCACATTTTCTGCATTCCTGATTTTTGAACCAGCACTGGTTCTGATCGTGCGTTGTCCTTCTGCAACGATAACACTTTACTGCACCCAATGCCATTCGATTGGTGCTGAGTTCCGATGACCTTAGTTGCATTTCCGCAGTGCCTCTTGCTGCGGCCTCGTGCGATGCTGAAATGGTGACAGCTTTATCAAGCGTAAGGTCCTTTTCCTCTAGCAGTCGCTTTTGAGTTCCTTCTTTTAGTAATCCACACACGAATTTATCTCTCAGAGCGTCTGCTAGTCCTGTACCAAACTGACAGTACTTTGATAGCTTGCGCAGTTCAATTCAGCGTTGCTTTCCTCTTTCAGCTGCGTTCTTCTGTAAAATTTAAATCGTTCCGCTATCAGCAGCGGCGTGGGGTTTAAATGTTCTTGCAGGATAGTAACAATATTCGCGAAAGTCTGATCCGCCGGTTTATCTGGTGTTACAAGGTGCCTCAATAACCCGTACGTCTTCGCACCCATTGAGTTTAATAAGGTTATTGCTTTCTTATCATCTGGTACCTCATTTGCTGTACAATAAACTCCAATGCGTTCTACATACGTGGCCCAATCTTCAACATCGCTATCAAAAGCAGTGATGTTACCGTGTTTAGGCATCCTTGAGAGTTTCCTTAAATATTTTATTTTCCCAAAATGGCGGCTTCCCGCGCTTGTCTTCTTCCCCCGCCTACTAAAATGGCGGCTTCCCGCGCTTGGTGGCTTTTCCCGCGCTTGTCTTCTTCCCCCGCCGACTACAATGGCGGCTTCCCGCGCTGGTCTTCTTCCCCCCCGCTGGCTACAATGGCGATTACCACGCTGTTGCCGTTCTCGCCTCCCAGCGGTTCTTAATTTCCCCGACGCTGCTTTTGTTCCCCCGCGGTTCTCGTGGGCATTAACGCTTCCCTTGTTGCTGCACCTCTCAGCCCCGATTGCAGCCCGGCCCTTTACACCGGCTGCGGTCGAGTTTTCCGCGGTTCTCGTGGCATTAACGCTGCCCTTGTCGCTGCGCCTCTCGGCCCCGATTGCAGCCCGGCCCTTTACACCGGCTGCGGTCGAGTTCTCTGCCCTTTTTCCTCCGGTTTCCCTCCCCTTCTCCACTGACAACGCGGCCGACTTTCTGCCCGTGTCGCTAGATCGGCATACCCACCACCGTGGTAGAAGGATGATCACTGCCTGTCGCTGATGGAGGACTTCGTGGTCAGTAATTTCAACCCGGGTTCTCGATGCCTCTCGTGCGATGCGGTGCTCAGCAGGCTGATGAGGGCGGATGCCTCTTCTTGACGCCCGTTCTGAGGACGAAGCTGCCTTGGATGCAAAACTGCCGCAGGGTAAGATCGGACTCGTCGCCACTGTTGAGTCTGAGTGTCCCAGATATGCTTATTTTAAATCACTGGACACAGACAACAAGAATAACTTAAACAGGTCTTTACTAATCGAAGGTCAGGGCTGAACTGCTTAGCAAATTACTACACAGAGTTTATATACCGGTGTGGTCACCACCGGTACTACAATATACAGTAGCCAAGAGAAAGTAGTCCATCTCTTAAGGTAGTCTCTTAAGGTGGTACAGGTTACATACACCACACTCCCCATCCTTCTCTTCATCATAATCATCTTCCTCCTCTTGATCAGCATCTTTCCCCATTGCTGCGGCCAGAAGTGGATGTGGCCAGCTTTTACTTTGACCCTAAATTCGTATATATATATTTATGACATTTTCCACACCCAATCACAATAGTTGAATTTCCTCATTTTGTGCATAAGAACATAAGAAATAGGAGCAAGAGTAGGCCATTCGGCCCTTCGAGCCTGCTCCACCATTCAATGAGATCATGGCTGATCTTCTACCTCAACTCCATTCACTGACCCTATTGCCATATCCCTCGATGCTTTTACTAGTCAGAAATTTATCGACTTCTGTTTTGAAAATACCCAATAACTGAGCCGCCACAGCCCTCTGGGGTAGAGAATTCCAAAGGTTCACCACCATCTGTGTGAAGAAATTACTTCTCATCTCAGTCCTGAATGGCCTACCCTTTATCCTGAGGCTGTGGCCCCTGGTTCTAGACTCCCCAGCCAAGGGAAACATTCTCCCAGCATCCACCCTATCAAGCCCTGTAATAATTTTGTATGCTTCAATGAGATCCCCTCTCATTCTTCTGAATTCAAGAGAATGCAGGCCTAGTTTACTCAATCTCTTCTCATACGCCAGTCCCGCCATCCCAGGATTCAAACTCGTGAACCTTTTTTGCACTCCCTCTATGGCAATTATATCCTTCCTTAGGTAAGGGGACCAAAATTGTATACAGTACTCCAGGTGTGGTCTCACCAAGGCCCTATATAATTGGAGTAAGACTTCTTTACTCCTGTACTCAAATCCTCTTGTAAAGAAGACCAGCATACCATTTGCCTTCCTAATGGCTTGCTGCACCTGCACATTCACTTTCAGTGACTCATGTACAAGGACACCCAGGTCCCTTTGAGCATCTGCATTCCCCAATCTTTCACCATTTAGGAAATACTCTGCCTTTCTGTTTTTTCTACCAAAGTGGATAACTTCACATTTATCCACATTATATTCCATCTGCCATGTTCTCGCCCATTCACTGAGCCTGTCGAGATCCCCTTGAAGCCTCTTCACATCCTCTTCACAACTGACACTGCTACCTAGTTTTGCATCATCAGCAAATTTGGAAATGTTACATTTAGTCCCCTCATCCAAATCATTGATATAGATTGTGAATAGCTGGGGCCCAATCACCGATCCTTGCGGTACCCCACTTGTCACAGCCTGCCATCGTGAAAAAGACCTGTTTATCCCTACTCTTTGTTTTCTGTCTGTTAACCAATTCTCAATCCATGCTCGTATATTACCCCCAATTCCATGTGCCCTAATTTTGTTCACCAACCTCTTATGTGGGACCTTATCGAAGGCCTTCTGAAAATCCAAATACACCACATCTATCGGTTCCCCTTTGTCTACTCCACTAGTTACATCCTCAAAGAACTCCAATAGGTTTGTCAAACGGGATTTCCCTTTCATAAATCCATGTTGACTCTGCCCAATCTTACTATTAGTTTCTAAGTGCCCAGTTATTGCATCCTTTATCATAGATTCCAGCATTTTCTCAACTACTGATGTGAGGCTCACAGGTCTGTAGTTCCCTGTTTTCTCTCTCCCTCCTTTCTTAAATAGCGAGGTTGCATTTGCTATCCACCAATCTGCAGGAACCGTTCCAGAATCTATAGAATTTTGGAAGATGACAATCAATGCGTCCACTATCCCAATGGCCACCTCTTTCAAAACCCTAGGATGTAGGTCATCTGGTCCTTGGGATTTATCGACTTTTAGCCCCATTAATTTTGCTGGTGCTTTTTTTTACTAATAATAATTTCTTTAAGTTCCTCATTCTTGCCACACCCTTGGTTTTCTTGTATTTCTGGGAGGTTTTTTGTGTCTTCCTCCGTGAAGACAGAAACAAAGTATTTGTTTAATTTCTCAGCCATTTCCTCATTCCCCATTATAAATTCACCCGTCTCTGACTGTAAAGGACCTTCACCAGTCCTTTCCTTTTCACATACCTATAGAAGCTTTTACAATCTGTTTTTATATTTTTTGCTACTTTGTGCTCATATTATAATGGGGAACAAAGAAATGGCAGACCAACTAAATACATATTTTGGTTCTGTCTTCACAAAGGAGGACACAAATAACCTCCCAGAGATGCCGGGGAACATAGGGTCTGATGAAAGGGTGGAACTGAAAGAAATCAGTATGGTGTTAGGAAAATTGATGGGATTCCTGGCTGGGGTGGAGATCGCCTTTACAGAAGGTAAGTACTGTAGAAAATATAGGGATAGAGTGATCTCCTGGAAGAGTTTCGATCGCCTAGATGGGTCGGAGAGGAATTTCCCAGATTTTTTCTCCCAAATTGGCCATTGGGTTTTTTATCTGGTTTTTCGCCTCTCCCGGGAGATCACATGGGTTCGGGTGGGATGGAGAGTGATAGAAGATTTGAGGTTAGGATCAGATCAGCCATGATCTTATTGAATGGTGGAGCAGGCTCGAGGGGCCGATTGGCCTACTCCTGCTCCTATTTCTTATGTTCTTATGTTCTTATAAATCCCCAGGGCCTGATAATCTACATCCCAGGGTACTTAAGGAAGTGGCCCTCGAAATAGTAGATGCATTGCTGGTCATCTTTCAGAACTCGATAGACTCTGGAACAGTACCCATGGATTGGAGGGTAGCTAATGTTACCCCACTATTCAAAAAAGGTGGTAGAGAAAAAGCGGGGAATTATAGACATCGGTAGTGGGGAAAATGCTAGAGTCCATTATAAAAGGTGTAATAGCAGATCACTTGGAAAGCAGTGACAGGATCAGACAAAGGTAAATCATGCTTGACTAATCTACTGGAATTTTTTGAGGATGTAACTGGTAAAATAGATAAGGGAGAACCAGTGGTTGTGGTGTATTTGGACTTTCAGAAGGCTTTCGATAATGTCCCACATAAGAGATTAGCGTGCAAAATTAAGGCACATGGGATTGGTGGCAAGGTATTGACTTGGATAGAGAAGTGGTTGGTGGACAGAAAGCAAAGAGTTGGAATAAACGGGTCGTTTTCCAAGTGGCAGGCAGTGGCTAGTGGGGTACCGCAAGGATCGGTCCTAGGACCCCAGCTGTTCACAATATATATTAATGATCTGGATGAGGGAATTGGATGTAATATCTCCAAATTTGCAGACGACACAAAGCTGGGTGGGAGGGTATGCTGTGAGGAGGATGTCGTGAAACTCCAGTACGATTTGGACAGGTTGGGTGATTGGGCAGAAACATGGCAAATGCACTATAATGTGGATAAATGTGAGGTTATCCACTTTGGTGGCAAAAACAGGAAGGCAGATTATTATTTAAATGGCAATAGATTGGGAGAAGGGGAAGTGCAAAGAGACCTGGGTGTTCTTGTGCACCAGTCGCTGAAGGTAAGCATGCAGGTGCAGCAGGCGGTTAAGAAGGCAAATGGTATGTTGGCCTTCGTAGCAAGAGGGTTCAAGTACAGGAACAAGGATGTCTTGCTACAGTTGTACAGGGCCTTGGTGAGACCGCACCTTGAGTACTGTGTGCAGTTTTGGTCGCCTTACCTGAGGAAGGACGTTCTTGCCATGGAAGGAGTGCAGCAAAGATTCACCAGGCTGATACCTCGGATGGCAGGAATTGTTGAATCCGTGATTCTTAAAGTATGGTGTTTTCCAATAACTAGACGGAGGCTGTAAATTAACAATCAACAGGTGTTTACTGGAGGAGGGTAGTCTAAAGACTAACAGTACAGAGGCATGCTCAAGGCTTATATACAGGTGTGGTCACTGCCGGTACTACAGTATACAGGAGCTGTAAAAGTAGTTCTCTCTTAAAGGTACATACACTACAATTCCTCCCCTTTTAGATTAACAGTACCCATAACATTCAAATAACAGTTAACACTTTAACATGCACATTTAACTGAAATAGTCCATTTATAGATTCAGTCTTTGGTGCGGCTTCCTGATCCTTACTGGATAGCGCCTTTCCTGAGGTTCTTGTTCTTGGTGCAGAGGCGATTCTGGCCCCCTTTCATTGGTTAGTTCATCAGTTTCCGCTGCTACTGTTTCTGAGGTAGATGCTACCGGTATTTCGGCTTTATCCCCAGGTACGCGAGACATGGGGTTGACTCGTTCCTGTGACGCTAGGATCTGGTCGACGTGGCATCTCACAATTTTCTCCCCGACATCCACTGTGTACATTAGTGGCCCCTGCCGTGTGCATATCGTTCCGGGTTGCCATTTCTCTGTTCGGTAGTCGCGGGCCAAGACTGGTTGTCCTACATTGAAACTCCTTGTCAGCTTCTCATTGATGTGCTGGAATTGTTATCCTCAACATTTCTTCGCACATTTGGTCTGAGCAAATCCAGACGAGATCTCAACCTTCGGTTAAAGAACATCATGGCCGGGGTCTGGTTGGTAACTGCATGTGTCGCATTTCTGTAGGCTAACAGGAAATTATCCACCTTATGCTGCAGTGGAATGTCATCATCGCACATGGCCCTTACTGCCTTTTTAAAGGTTTGGACGAACCTCTCAGCCAATCCATTTGTGGCTGGATGATACGGGGCGGATATGTAATGCCTTACCCCATTCCTTCTCATAAATTTCCGAAACTCTTCGGACACAAACTGTGGTCCGTTATCAGAGCAAATCTGCTCTGGCAAGCCGTTCCTGGCAAATATGGTCCGTAGGACTGCAATCGTTTTCTCTGTAGTGGTGGAGGACATTTTGATCACCTCAGGCCATTTCGAGTGCGCATCCACTGCTATTAAGAACATTGAGTCCATGAATGGACCAGCAAAATCAATATGCACCCATTGCCATGGCGAGGAGGGCCACTCCCATGGGTGTAGGGGGGCATGTGGTGGTGCATTTTGGACCTTCTGGCATCCTGAGCAGCTCTTTGTTAGGTCCTCGATTTGTTGATCGATCCCCGGCCACCACACATAAGCCCGAGCAAGGCTTTACATTTTCACCCCTCCCAGATGGCCTTCGTGAAGCTCATTGAGCACTCTCTCCCTTAACTTGGGTGGAATTACCACTCGGGATCCATACATTACTGTCCCCTGGCATACAGACAGCTGTTCTCTTCTGGATGAGAATGCTGGCAACAGTGAGTCGCCATGTGTTGGCCATCCCTTCACCGTCAAATCATATACCCGAGACAGTGTCGGATCATTTCGGGTCTCCTTCTCTATATCCGCGTTAGTTACTGGCAAGCGTTCAATTATTGACGAATAAAATATTTCGATAGGGTCCACTGCTGGTGCTTCCTCCGCAGTAGGTAGTGGCAGGCATGATAGCCCATCAGCGTTTCCATGCTGTTTCGTGCCCTTATACTCTATTTCATATTGGTTCGCCCCTAGAAAAAGGGACCATCTTTGTAGCCGTTGTGCAGTCATCACCGGAACACCCTTCTTTGGATTAAAGATGGAGACAAGTGGTTGGTGGTCAGTCAGCAAGGTGAACTTCTGCCCATGCAGATAGTGGTTCAATTTTTTTACTCCCCATACTAGGCTGAGGGCCTCCCTGTCAATCTGGGCGTCATTGCGCTCGGCTGAGGTTAGTGACCGAGACGCAAAGGCTACTGGCCTCTCCAATCCGTCTGGGAAATTGTGCGATAGCACTGCTCCAATACCATAGGGTGATGCATCACACGCCAACCGAATTGGTAGTGCTGGGTTGAAATGTGCCAACACCTCTTTTGATGTGATCAATTCTTTGCACTTCTGGAAAGCTCATTTACATTTGTCATTCCACTTCCATGGTACCCCCGTTTGCAGTAGGGTGTTCAGTGGGTGTAATACTGTAGACAAATTTGGCAAGAACTTATGGTAGTAGTTCACCAGCCCGAGGAACGACCTCAGTTGTGACATATTTTCCGGTGCTGGAGCCTTGACTTCTGCCTCAATCTTGTCAGGGGACTTATGTAACCCCTCTTCATCAATGACGTGGCCACAATACGAGATCTGCTTCTGGAAAAACTCGCACTTTTGGCGATTAGCTCGTAGCCCATATTCCTTTAATCTCGTGAGCACCTTCTCCAGGTTGGCGAGGTGATCACTGTCATTTTTGCCTGTGACCAGGATGTCATCCAAATAACACTGGGTCCCTGGAATCCCTTGCAGGACTTGATCCATTGCCCTTTGCCAAATAGCCGGAGCTGATGCTACCCCGAACACCAGCCGGTTGTATTGGTAGAGACCTTTATGAGTGTTGATCGTGAGGTGTTGTTTCGAGGCTTCTTCTACCTCCATTTGCAGGTACGCCTGGGCCAGATCAATCTTAGTGAAGCGTTTACCTCCAGATAGTGAGGCGAAATACCCTCAATCCGTGGAAGCAGATATTGTACCGTGTGAAGGGCTGGGTTCACTGTCGCCTTAAAATCCCCACAGATGCGGACCTTCTTTGGTTCCCCAGGCGTATTACTCAACGACCTCTTCATTACAGGAACGATGGGTGTAGCCCACTCGCTCCAGTCCACTTTGGACAGCACTCCTGAACGTTCCAAACCTTCCAGCTCTGCTTCGACGGCTGGTCGGATCGCATAAGGCACCGGTCTGGCCTTAAAAAACTTTGGGCTTGCATTTTCCTCTATTTTAATCGTCGCTGTTATTCCTTTTAGTGTTCCTAGTCCCTCCTAGAACACTTCTTGTGCGTCAGTTAGCATTTTTGACAGTCGTCCAGGTGTGACGTCATCATCCTTTTTGGCCTCAACCTTCAGTGCCTATATGGAATGCCAATCTAATTGTATCTTCCTGATCTATTCACGTCCTAGTAGTGGTGGTCCTCCATCTGGCAATACATATAGGCCTATTTTGGGTATTTCCTGGCCTTTGTATATCACGTTCACCCTTATTTTTCCTTTCTGGTAGACTTTTTGCCCCGTGTACGTCTTCAAGACAATCTCTGTAGCTTTCAAGGGTTTATGTGAAAATAGCCGCTTGTAGTCCCTTCGGTTTATGACTGTTAGGGCTGATCCTGTGTCCAATTCCATTTTCACTTGGTCTCCGTCTATCTTGAGCGTGACCCAGATAGTCTGGTGATCCTCCATTTTGATTACCTTATGTAGTTTCAGACAACCCAGCTCCTTGCTTCCGGAGTCTGTATCACTTTTCTGTTCGTCTGAACTACTGTCCATCACCTTATGTACCTTTTTGTACTCCTCCTGTGGAGATTTCTTGCTGCTGGTTTTCTTCCCTGACCTGCAGACTCTTGCTATGTGTCCTGCTTTTCCACACTGTCTGCACACTTGGTCCTTCAACCAACAATCCTTCTGGTCGTGTGTTGTTCTGCCGCAGCGATAACACTTCCCTGCTCCATATGACATTTCATTGGTGCCATATTCTTGCGGTCTCCGTTGTATCTCTGCAGCGCCCCGTGCGGCTGCTTCGTGTGATACTGCCATGCTGAAAGTCTTGTCCAGCGTAAGATCCTTTTCTGATAGAAGCCATTTCTGGGTTCCTTCACTTTGAAGCCCACACACAAACTTGTCCCTTAACGTATCTGCTAGTCCCAATCCAAACTGGCAGTGTTTTGATAGCTTGCGCAGTTCCGTTAAGTACTCAGCATTACTTTTGTCTTTATGCTGGTTCCTTTTGTGGAACTTAAATCTTTCTGCTATCAGCAGCGGTGTGGGGTTTAAGTGGTCCTGTAGGATTTCCACTATGCTTTCGAAATCCTTATCCACTGGCTTCTCTGGGGTTATTAGGTTTCGCAGTAAGCCATAAGTTTTTGCACCCATGGAATTCAACAAAACCAGCGCTTTCCTAGCATTTGGCACTTCATTCGCCTTGCAGTACACCTCAATGCTTTCCACATATGTCGCCCAATCTTCGACTTCATTGTCGAACGCAGTGACACTGCCACTCTTCGGCATCCCTGGGTGTGGTTAAACTGTCTAAAATGGTGTCTCCCGTGCTCTCCCTTCTTCTCCGCTGGCTCAAAATGGCATCTCCCGCGCTTTCCTTTCTTCCCGCGCTCGCCCTTCTTCTCCGCTGCGGCTTCTAAAATGGCGTCTCCCGCGCTCTCCCTTCTTCTCCGCGGCTCAATGGCATCTCCCGCGCTTCCTTTCTTTCCCCGCGGACACCGCTCAGCCCTTGAGCCTGGCTGCGCTCTGCGCCTTCTCCTGTGCGCCTCTCTCGTTGCCGCCGCTCGGTCCTGAACCCCGGCTGTGCTTTACACTCTCTCTCTTTTTTGTTTTCCGTCGACGCCGCTCGGTCTTCAACCCCCGGCTGCGCCCTGTGCGCTTCACCCTCTCTCTTACCCCGTTGACGCTGCTCGGCCTTTTCCGTGCCATCGGTCAGCTCCAGCCGCCGCTGCCCGTGAAGGGTCTGCGCTGTACCTGTTGCCAGTCTGTTGCTGGATCGTCGTGGCTGGAGAACGAAGCCCAGCTCTCAACAGCCTCCCCTGTGATGTTCACTCTCTGCCGGATGACTGGGTGGTTGCTCGTGGTCGACGCCCGTGCTTCTGGCCTCGACTTTCTTCCACCGTCCTCCCGGAGCGAATCCTTGAAAGGAAATGCAGAGTTGCAGGTAGATTCGAATCGACCTCGTCGCCACTGTTGAATCCGTGATTCTTAAAGTATGGTGTTTTCCAATAACTAGACAGAGGCTGTAAATTAACAATCAACAGGTGTTTACTGGAGGAGGGTAGTCTAAAGACTAACAGTACAGAGGCATGCTCAAGGCTTATATACAGGTGTGGTCACTGCCAGTACTATAGTATACAGGAGCTGTAAAAGTAGTTCTCTCTTAAAGGTACATACACTACAGGAATGACGTATGAGGAGAGATTGTGTCGATTGGGCTTATACTCACTGGAGTTTAGAAGATTGAGAGGGGATCTCATCGAAACCTATAAAATTCTGTCAGGCCTGGACAGACTAGATGCAGGAAGGATGTTTCTGATGGCCGGGGAGTCCAGAACCAGGGGTCATAGTCTAAGGATAAGGGGTAAGCCATTTAGGACTGAAATGAGGAGGAATTTCTTCACCCAGAGAGTGGTGAACCTGTGGAATTCTCTGCCACAGAGGGCGGTGGAGGCCAGTTCATTAAATATATTCAAGAAAGAGTTGGATATATTTCTTAAGGCTAAAAGGATCAAGGGATATGGGGAGAAGGCAGGGACAGGGTACTGAATTTGGATGATCAGCCATGATCTCATTGAATGGGCCGAATGGCTCGAAGGGCCGAATGGCCTATTCCTGCTCCTATCTTCTATGTTTCTATGTTTCTATTCCATTTTCCCTTTCTTTATCAATTTCTTGGCCCCCCTTTGCTGATTTCTAAAAAGATCCCAATCCTCAGGCTGACCGCTTTTTTCTGTCAACTCTATAAGCTTCCTCCTTTGCCTTAATACTAGCTTTAATTTCTTTTGTTAGCCATGGTTGGTTCACTTTTCCTTTTGGGTTTTTATGCCCTAGAATATATGTTTGTTGCAAATTATGCATTATTTCCTTGAATGTTAGCCATTGTATATCCACCTTCATACCTTTTAGTGTAGTCTCCCAACCTACCATGGCCAACTTGTCCCTCATACCCTTGTAGTTTCCTCTGTTTAGATTGAAGACCTTAGTTTCAGATTGGACTACATCACTCGCAAACTTAATATAAAATTCAATCATATTATGGTCACTTGTCCCTAAAGGCCCCTTTACTAAAAGAGAAGCCTTTTGTTCATCAACCAGTGGAAATGGAAATGAAGCCACAGGTTTGGATTACAGAACTTAGCCCAGTCTGTGATGCAGAAACTTTTAGCCTAACCTCTCTTCTTGTGTCAAAATACTAGAAAATTAAGGCATAAAACTGACCGCGCCATTGTACTGTTGGAGCTGAGGGGGAATTGGGTCTTTGGCCCTCTTTCAGGTAGTACCACTGAACCCACCGTAAATAGTGGAGTCAGTCTATTTACATAGGCAGAGCCATCCAGGCTGTGTAAATACAGCCTTCAACACCTCAGATATGCTTGGTGTGAAGGTGGAAAATAGTACAAGGCCAAGAGTTAAGCTCCAAGTGGTCTATGAAAAATGGGAGGGCCAGAAAATACCTGAAGATGGGAGTGAGAGGAACTGCGGTGCAGTAGAGATGACGAAGTGAGGAGGGCGGGTGTTTGGGTGGGGTGGGGGTGGGGGGGCACAGATGAGAGTGGAAATTGGGCAGAAAATACCAGGAGGAGAGACAGAAACCTGGTGCTGTAGCAGGACAAAATACCTGCTGCTGATTAAAGAGTCAATGGCAGCAATAGAGGAAGCGGACAACCTGGCTTAAAAGGATGACAGCCAGACTAAAGAAACGAGCAACAAACTTTACAGAGCCGGACCTTAATGCCCTCACAATGGAGATATGGACCAGGAGAGATGGTCTGCTTGGGTCTGGTGGCCAGAGACCCACCAAGAATATCGTACACTTTTAGTGGAGGGAGGTGCTGTAGCTGCGAGTGTCCCCTCTTTGAACTCTGGGACTCCTTTTCCGAGCAAGAAAAAGTTTAATGACCTCATCAGAGCAGTTTTTGAGGGGAACAATGCTCAAAGCAGTGCATGGGTAAATAGTCTATTAACACTTTCTGCTGGCATTAAGCCTCTTTGTGCTCATGACAACTTTTCCAATAAAAGTGCCAAACAGAAGAATGGAGCCCTATCTGCTTACCATTTCTCATTTCACAGTTTTCAGAATCAATTTTTACTTCAGTTGCTGTCAATAAACAACTTAAATTAGTTTGTTCGTAGTCACTGGGTTGAATGCAAGAGATGGAATCCACTATAATATAAAAGCTAACTTGGGTATACAGCCTGGCTACTTAGCTCCCAAAGGATTTCTTGCACTGACGATTGAAGTGTTCTTGCAAGCACTGTACAAAAGATGTTTAGTACAGGTTTTTCTGCTATACAAAGGAGCATCTGCAACCTTATGTTCCATAGGGAAGGAGGTAATGTTAACAAATTGTGAGCCTGTTCCTTTCTATAGCTTACAAAAATCCCTTACAAAACTGCATCTACATAAACTATGTATTTTTCAAGTTAGTACATGAGGTGTAATTTTTTTTGTCATGGGCTCCTGTGGTAAACAAATAAACAAAAAACTGCATTATGGCTCAAAAAACAGTCTTGACATTCCATGTATGCAGTGCCACAGCTGGTATCTACTCTGTTACATGACGTAACTGTTCATATCTAATTATGATTACTTAACTAAATCATATGATTCCCCATAGGAAAGCGAAGCAATTGTGAATTTGCAGCTGCAAAACCTACAAAAACAATTGATTGGTGTGAGAAGAGTTTTATAATGTCACCATCTAAAAACGGAGGTTTGCTTCATGTAAACAGGAGAAGACCTCATATTAATGATTCTCTCTGAAAGTAAACATGAACAATACAGTGGAGGATTATACTGTCATACATAAAAAAGGGGCTGTGGCCCTTTCAAAATGCGAACTGACAGAAAGCTAGGGATTTTGAATGTTATGATAATGCAAACAAAAATTGGTTTTGTCTTCATGTGAATCTTTTTAGAGTAGAAAGCATGTGGTAATAAAAGCAACAAAGGGACAAAGGCTTTGCATTGAGAATAGAAAAAAAGACTTGCACTTACATACTTTTGAAGTGTGGTCACTGTTGCAATGTAGGAAACGCAGCAGCCAATTTGCGCACAGCAAGCTCCCACAAACAGCAATGTGACATTAACCAGATAATGGGCCCTAATTTGCGGCCCCTATGGGCGCGTACGAGGTGCCGCAAATTCAGGGCCAATCTGTTTTAGTGTTGTTGGTTGAGGGATAACTATTGGCCAGGATACTAGGGAGAAATCCACTGCTCTTCATTGAAATAGTGCCATTGGATCTTTTACGTCCACCTGAGAGGGCAGATGGGGCTTCAGTTTAACATCTCATCCAAAAGATGGCACCTCCGACAGTGCAGCACTCCCTTAGTACTGCACTGAAGTGTGAGCCTGTATTATGTGCTCAGGTCTCTGGAGTGGGACTATGAACCTGCAATCTTCTGACTCAGAGGCAAGAGTGCTACCACTGAGCCACGGGTGAAACAATATCACAGCAACTTTATCCAAAAAAGGATTGTAGCCTGAAGCCATAATTATATATATTTAAATGTCTTATTTACACACTCACAAAAAAGATAATTATGAAATTAATGCTTTTTTCAAATTCATTCATTCTCGGGTTACGGCCACCACTGGCAAGCCTTTATTGCCCTAAGAAGGTGATGGTGGGCCTTCTTAGTGCTTTGATGCCATTGAATAGTTTGCTAGGCCACTTCAGAGGGCAGTCAAGAGTCAACCACATTGGTTTGGAACTAGAGTCACGGATGGCAGGTTTCCTTCCCTAAATATCATTAGTGAGCAGTTGGATTTTTACGACAATCTGGCAGCTTCACGGTCACTTTTATTGATACCAGCTTTTTAGTTCCAGAATTTTTTGAAACTGAATACAAGTTCTCAAACTGCCATTTGAACTCACATTCTCTCGATTACCAGTCCAGTAACAAAACCAAGATATTTTAGGTGCACCTACTTAACTGAAAACAAAACATAAAACAAGGAAAATTGAAACAAATGGATTCATATAAACATGCGACTTCACTATGGAACAAGATGTACTTCTATACTTCTTCTACTGACACAAGGTTAATAAAATTGATTTCTGTCCAAAATATTGTTTGTAGGTATACAGCCTTTCAAAAGCAAAATCAAAGCTGTTCCTGGCCAATATTTATCCTTCAACCAACATCACTAAAACTGGTCATAATCTCATTGCTGTTTGTGGGACATTGCTGTGCACAATTTGGCTGCCACGCTTCCTACATTACAACAGTGACTGCACTTCAAAAAAAAGGAATTAATTGGATGTAAAGCACTTTGGGACACCCTGAGGTTGAGAACGATGCTATATAAATGTAAGTTCTCTCTCTTTTTCTCACTGATCAAATATCAATGTAGTTTTAGGTAACATAGTAGAATAAAATTAGTGAGCTAGAGGCACAAATTACAGTGGTGGTGGGGGGGGGGGTGCATTATGGTTTAATTGCATTAACAGAAACATGCCTTAAGCTTGGCAGGATGTGGGAGTTGGGCATTCCAAGTTCCGAAATATTCAGCAGGATTAGACTTAGAAAAAAGGGAGGAGGGTGGCAGTGTAAATCAAAGATTCCATTGCAGCATACCACATAGGAATGATATAGGAGTTGGTATAAAAGATGAATTATTGGCCCTGAAATTAGGATCGTGAGCTTGCCGCGCGTGCAAGTCCCCGATGTTCACTTACCCGGCGCGCTGACATTTTAATTCTGGCCCGCATTGCATTTCCTCTCACTGGACCGCTTGAGGTCCTGCTGTGCTGTGCATGCGTGACCCAGCGGCGTACTTAGTGCGATGAGCCGGCTGGGATCACGTGCGCACAGGGCAACCAATGGGAGGTTGCAAAAGTTCGTTCATGAGTTTGACAGTAAGAGCTGTCAAACTCATGAAAACTCCTGGCCCCAAAACACTACTTAAACCTGAAAGAAAATTTTAAAAAACATTGCACTACTTAAATGAACTATAAAGAATTCTGAAAAACTATTTTAAACAATAATTTTAAAACTTGAAAAAAAAATTTATATAAAAAATCGGGGCTAAAACTAAACTTACCTTACTGTAAATTCTTTAAAAATAACAAACCTGTGGAAAAAAAAATTCTCAATTGTATTAATAGACCACGTACCTGTAAAACTAAGTACTTACGTGTGTTTTTTCAATGCGCAAATACCGGAGGCCTTTACACACGCGCAACTCTCTAAAAATAGAGGAAATCCAAGTCGCACGCACTGCCCGATACCGCGCACACGCTCAGCCTCTTAACCCCTTGGGTCAGAGGACAGGAAATGCCGGTTTTCAGCACATGCGCTGTGCACGCTGAAAACCGGCAATTCCTCCGGGCACACGCGTGAGTACCCCGTCCTTACTCACGCGTTGTGCCCGGAATTACTGGGCCATTTTGTTAGAGTTAAGGAATAGGAAGCAAACTATTACTCTATTGGGCGTATATTATAAACTGCCGAACAGTGGAAAGGAAATCGAGGAAAAAATATGCAGACAAATGATAGAAAAATTCAAGAATAACAGGTTGATAATAATCAGATCATAGATAGATGGAGCAAAGAGTAAGTGGCACACAAGGGGAAACGTTCCTACATGACTGCATTCTTGATCTTTTTTTTAGGGAAAGAGGCAGTGCTAGATCAGTTCTACAAAATGAAGCGGGGCAGTCAGTTAATGTAAGGGTAGTGGAACATCTAGGAAATAGCAGTTATAACATAATTAGGTTTGATATAAAAATTGCAGGAGACAAAACAGTTAATGGTAAAGGTAATGGTCTTGAAGAAAGTTAATATCAATAAGATAAAAATAGACCTAGACCATATAAACTGGAAAAATAATGGGAAATATTCAAATAGGAGATGATTAGGGTACAGATGAGGTATCTTCCTGCAAGAAATAAAGGTGGTGCTGCAAAAGGTGGAGGTCCTTGGATGAGTAGAGAAATTAAAATTAACATAAGAATATAAGAAGTAGGAGCAGGAGTAGGCCATTCAGCCCTTCAAGCCTGCCCTGCCATTCAATAAGATCATGGCTGATCTTTGACCTCAACTCCACATTCCTGCTCTATCCCCATATTCCTTCATTTCCTTAGTATCCAAAAATCTATCGATAAAAAATGCAGGACTCATCTGGGATTTGAACGCAGAATTGCTACGTGAGAATCCTGCCCCGAGACCAGCGAGCCACTGGTGATACAGCTCCTCTCACGGCCTCAGAACATCATCACAAAGCGCTTTGCAACCAATGAAGTACTTTTGAAGTGTAGTCATTGTTATTCTTCTCTTCTTAGGCAGTCCCTCGGAACCGAGGATGACTTTCTTCCAAATTAAAAATGAGTTCTCAGGTGACTGATGAGTCCAATGCGCGACCTACAGTCTCTGTCACAGGTGGGGCAGGCGGTGGTTGAAGGGGCAGGTGGGCGGGGTGCTTGGGTTGACGTGCGCTCCTTCTGCTGTTTGCGCTTGGCTTCCGCTTGCTCCCGGCGAAGAGACTCGAGGTATTCGGCGCCTTCCTGGATGCTTCTCCTCCACTTTGTACGGTCTTGGGCCAGGGATTCCCAGGTGTCGGTGGGGATGTTGCACTTTATCAAGGAGGCTTTGAGGGTGCCCTTGAAGCGTTTCCTTTGCCCACCTGGGGCTCTCTTGCCATGTCGGAGTTCCGAGTAGAGCGCTTGTTTTGGGAGTCTCGTATTGGGCATGCGGACGATGTGGCCCATCCATCGGAGCTGATTGAGCGTGGTCAAAGCTTCGATGCTGGGGATGTTGGCCTGAGCGAGAACACTGATATTGGTGCGCCCATCCTGCCAATGGATTTGCAGGATCTTGCAGAGGCAGCATTGGTGGTGCCTCTCCAGTGTTTTGAGCTGCCTGCTGTACATGGTCCATGTCTCTGAGGTGTACAGGAGGGCGGGTATTGCTACTGCTCTGTAGACCATGAGCTTGGTGCCGGGTTTGAGGTCCTGGTCTTCAAACACTCTCTTCCTCAGGCGACCGAAGGCTGCACTGGCACACTGAAGGCGGTGTTGGACTTCGTCATCGACGTCTGCCCTTGTTGACAGTAGGCTCCCGAGGTATGGAAAGTGGTCATAAATAACTTCCTCTGTGACTGTGACCATATGTACACTATGTGGTAAACCACTGTCATACCTGTCTGTGTCTGTATGTGTATTCCACTAGGTACAGGTCTGGACATGCCTCGGCTGACTCCTCCCACTATTCCAGGTATATAAGTGACTACCTCCCAGTCCCTTAGTATTCTGGACGGGTCGACCACTCGAGACAAGACCTTCATTCTTTAGTTAATAAAAGCCTGATTGTTACTCGCTCAACTTCAGTCTTTTGAGTAATTGATGGCGCATCACACTATCCCTCCTCATCCTTCTCAAACTGTCTGCAGACTTTAGCACGGTTGATCACACTATCCTTCTACAACGCCTTTACTCCATTGTCCAGATGAGTGGGACTGTCTTTGCCTGGTTCCATTCTATCTATCTAGTCATAACCAGACAATCTTCTGCAATTGCTTCTATTATGTCCGTGTATAATTGAGACACGGACTACAGGAGTTGATTATAACAAGTATTTACTGAATGGAGACAACCTGGAAACTGAAACTACAGAAGCCTGCTAGGGCCTTTTATACAGGAGTGGTCACTGCCGGTGCTGCAGTCTGAGACCAGTTATTCCCTTAAAGGTACATACACAACAATTCTTCCCCTTTTAGATAAACAGTACATAACATTCATTTAACAACTAAATAATAACTAATTACAATTACGGTTGCTAGATACATTGGTTGAAGTTAAGCAATTATAAGTTCAGTCTTTGAGGAGGCTTCCTGATTCTGTCTGGATAACGCCTCTTTGGGATATCAGGTTCTTCTGGCAAGGTTGAGTCGGGATCAATGTCGTTGTTTGGTTCGTCTGCTTCCAATATCACCGATTCTGCGGTAGATGCAATTGGTACTTCGGTTTCATCGCCAGGTGTATCAGATCGTGGTGTGGAGTTGACGTTTTCCAGTGACTCTAGAACCTGGTCAGCATGGCGTCTTACAATGCTCTCTCCAACGTCCATGGTATACATTAGAGGCCCTTGCCGTGTACAGAACGTTCCTGGCTGCCATTTCTCTGTGCGGTAGTCCCGGGCCAAAACTGGTTGACCTATCTTAAAACTCCTGGTCGGCCTTTCATTCATATTCTGAAACTGCCTGTTCTCCACATCTCTTCTGACGTATGGCTTAACCAAATCCAAGCAGCAGCGTAGTCTTCGATTGAAGAACATCATGGCTGGAGTTTGGTTGGTAACCGCATGTGTCGCATTCCGGTAGGCAAACAAGAAGTTATCCACCTTGTGTTGTAGGGGTATATCTTCATTACACATTGCCTTGATAGCCTTCTTGAATGTTTGAACAAACCTCTCGGCCAATCCATTAGTGGCTGGATGATATGGGGCGGATGTGTAATGCTGAACACCATTGTTCTTTAAGAACCTCCGGAACTCTTCAGACACAAACTGTGGTCCATTGTCAGAGCAAATCTGTTCAGGCAGCCCATTCCTGGCGAATATGGTTCGTAAGACTGTGATAGTTTTTTCTGTGGTGGTTGAGGACATTTTTATTACCTCTGGCCACTTTGAATGTGCATCCATCGCAATTAAAAACATCGAGTCCATAAAGGGACCAGCAAAATCAATGTGCACCCTTTGCCATGGAGATGAGGGCCACTCCCATGGATGTAGAGGGGCTTGTGGTGGGGCGTTTTGGACCTTCTGGCATCCTGTACAGCTCTTGGTCATCTCTTCGATTTCTCTATCGATTCCCGGCTGTTGTGTATGTACCTTTAAGGGAATAACTGGTCTCAGACTGCAGTACCGGCAGTCACCACCCCTGTATAAAAGGCGCTAGCAGCCTTCTGTAGTTTCAGTTTCCCGATTGACTCCATTCAGTAAAGACTTGTTATAATCAACTCCTGGTGTCCGTGTCTCAATTATACACGGACATAATATTGGCGACGAGCAAATACGAACTTACCTACAGTCTGCACCACCTCATGGGATCCATTCCTGAAGCGAAGTGAGCAGAGGTCGAGGCCAGAAGGAAGAAAGAAGCAGTAGAAATGGGCGCTGACCGTGGGCATCCGTCCCTGAGTCAGCGGAGTTGAAGATTTGCAGGAGAGGCTGTCAAGAGCGGGGCATGGTTCCTGTCGACGGTGCTTCAGCTAATCGGGCTGGTGGCAGGTAGTACACTGATCCTTCCTGGGCTGCGGCGGTCTAGAACTCGAGTGGGTGGCTTGCAACGGGGCCGAGCAGCGTTGTCGGGAAGAGGAGAGAGAGGGTGGAGCACACAGGGCGCGGCCGGTGCTACGAAGCCGGGCAGCGTACAGACCCGAGAAGAGGGAGGCAAGAGTCCCACAGGGTTGTTCCACGACGGGAAAATAATAAAATAAAAAAATATTAAACGCACAGAAAGCCGTGAGGAGCTGCAGGTTGCTATGGGAACCGCGGAAAGCAACGCTAGCAACAGCGGGGAAGAAGACAAAGCGCGGGAGGTGCCATCTTAATCCAGCGGGGAAGAAGGCAAAGCGCGGGAGGCACCATTTTGTTAAATCAGAGAAGAAGGCAAAGCGTGGGAGGCGCCATTTTAGATTTCCAAGATGCCGAAGACTGGCTATATCACTGCCTTTGATAATGCAATAGAAGACTGGACCATGTATGTGGAAAGAGTCGAGGTATATTGCGAGGCAAACGAAATAGCCGATGCGAAAAAGGCATCGGTACTGCTAAACTTAATGGGCGCAAGAACGTACGGCCTATTGCGGGACCTGATTACTCCAGCCAAACCGAAGGTGAAGAGTTTTAATGAAATTGTTGCTATCCTACAGGAACACCTAAACCCTGCACCGCTGCTGATAGCAGAAAGATTTAAATTTCACAGGAGAACACAGCATAAAGATGAGAGCAATGCTGATTACCTTACGGAACAACGCAAGTTATCAAAGCACTGCCAGTTCGGAGCAGGACTGGCAGATACCTTACAGGACAAATTTGTCTGTGGACTCCTGAGTGAAGGAACCCAGAAGAAGTTACTCTCAGAGAAAGAGCTGACGCTAGATAAGGCTTTCAACGTGGCAGTATCGTACGAAGCAGCAGCAAGGGGAGCTGCAGAAATACAACAAAAGCCACAGGAATATGGCACCCACGAAATGACACGGAGATTTGCAAAATGTTATTGCTGCGGCAGAACAACCCATGACCAGAAGGACTGCTGGTCCAAGGACAAAATATGCAGGCAATGCGGAAAGATGGGACACATTGCACGAGTTTGCAGGTCTGGGAAGAAGACCAACGACAACAAAAAGGTTACTACGGAACCGTACAAGAAAGTACAAAAGATGACGGACAGTAGTTCCGAAGACCAGATGAGCGATAGTGAATCCGGGAACAAGAGACTAAGCTGTCTCAAACTTCACAATGTAATCGCAAAAGAGGACCACCGAACCATTTGGGTCACCCTCACGATAGCAGGGTCCAAAGTTAAAATGGAATTGGATACAGGATCAGCGCTAACCGTCATGAATCGATGAGACTACGAGCGGCTATTCTCACACATACACTTGAGAGAGACATCCATCGTCTTGACGACGTATACGGGGCAAAAAGTATACCCCAGAGGAAAAATAAGGGTGCCTGTCGAATACAACGGCAAGAAAATATGGAAATTGTATCTCTACATACTGCAAGTTGGTGGACCACCGTTATTGGGACGTGAATGGATCAGAAAGATAAGCTTAGACTGGCACTCCATTCAGGCAATGACGGTGGCTGGTAAAAAAGATGACGGCGTCACTCCTGGATGATTGTCAACAATCTTAGCTAACGCCAAAGAGGTATTTCAACAAGAACTGGGCACTCTTAAAGGCGTAACCGCCTCGATAAAAATAGAAGAGAATGCAATTCCCAAGTTTTTCAAAGCAAGACCGGTACCATATGCAATTCGCCCAGCCATCGAGGCAGAGCTGGAGAATCTGGAGAAAGCAGGCGTGTTGTCTAAGGTAGACTGGAGCGAGTGGGCGACACCCATCATTCCTGTTATGAAGAAAATGTTAAACAATAAGTCTGAGGAACCAAGGAAGGTTCGCATCTGTGGGGACTTCAAGGTGACGGTGAACCCAGTCCTTCACACAGTACAATATCCTCTTCCAAGGATAGAAGACATTTTCGCCTCACTATCTGGAGGGAAGCGTTTTACAAAAATTGACCTAGCACAAGCGTATTTGCAGAGGGAGGTTGAAGAATCCTCCAGGAAGTATCTCACGATAAACACCCACAAAGGTCTTTACCAGTATCATCGATTGGTATTCGGAGTGGCATCAGCTCCGGCGATATGGCAAAGAGCGATGGAACAAGTCCTGCAAGGGATTCCGGGGACTCAGTGTTACTTGGACGACATCCTAGTGACAGGTGAAGATGACAGTGAACACCTTAACAACCTAGAACAGGTGCTCACTAGACTACGTGAACATGGGCTACGAGCCAACCGCCCCAAGTGCGAGTTTTTTAAGAAAGAGATATCATATTGTGGCCACGTGATTGATGAAGAGGGGTTACATAAGTCCCCTGACAAAATTGAAGCGGTTGTTAAGGCCCCAGCGCCTGAAAATGTGTCGCAACTGAGGTCATTCCTCGGATTGGTGAATTACTACATTAAGTTTTTACCGAATTTGTCCACAATTCTGCACCCACTGAACGCCCTACAACGAACGGGAGTAGCATGGAAATGGAGCAATGACTGTAAGCGGGCCTTTCAGAAGAGTAAGGACTTAATCACTTCAAGAGAAGTATTGGCTCACTACAACCCATCACTACCGATAAGACTGGCGTGTGATGCGTCTCCCTAAGGCATTGGGGCGGTACTGTCACATAAATTCCTTGATGGTTTAGAGAGGCCGATAGCTTTTGCGTCACGCTCGTTAACTTCAGCCGAGCGTAACTATGCCCAGATTGACAGAGAGGCCCTCAGCCTGGTGTGGGGGGTGAAGAAGTTCAATCACTACCTGCACGGTCAAAAATTTACTCTATTAACTGATCATCAACCTCTTGTCTCCATTTTCAACCCTCAGAAGGGCGTACCGATAATGACAGCACAACGGCTACAGAGGTGGTCCCTTTTCCTAGGGGCACACCAATATGACAACGAGTACAAAGGAACTAAACAGCATGGGAATGCTGATGGATTGTCGCCCCTACCGTTGCCGACGGTGGAAGAAGAACTTGCAGTGGATCCAATGGAGATATTCTACTCGACCATAGTCGAATGTCTCCCTGTGACGAATGCAAACATAGAAAAGGAAACACAAAATGACCCGACACTATCCCGGGTCTATGATTTAACGGTGAAGGGATGGCCAGCACATGGCGAACCACTGCTGCCAGCATGCTCGCCGAGAAGAGAACAGCTGTCAGTGTGCAGAGGAACCTTGATATGTGGATCCAGAGTAGTAATTCCACCCAAATTGAAGGATAGAGTGCTCAATGAGCTTCATGAGGGTCATCTGGGAGGGGTAAAAATGAAGAACATAGCCAGAGCGTTTGTGTGGTGGCCGGGAATCGATAGAGAAATCGAAGAGATGACCAAGAGCTGTACAGGATGCCAGAAGGTCCAAAACGCCCCACCACAAGCCCCTCTACATCCATGGGAGTGGCCCTCATCTCCATGGCAAAGGGTGCACATTGATTTTGCTGGTCCCTTCACGGACTCGATGTTTTTAATTGCGGTGGATGCACATTCAAAGTGGCCAGAGGTAATAAAAATGTCCTCAACCACCACAGAAAAAACTATCACAGTCTTACGAACCATATTCGCCAGGAATGGGCTGCCTGAACAGATTTGCTCTGACAGTGGACCACAGTTTGTGTCTGAAGAGTTCCGGAGGTTTTTAAAGAACAATGGTGTTAAGCATTACACATCTGCCCCATATCATCCAGCCACTAATGGATTGGCCGAGAGGTTTGTTCAAACATTCAAGAAGGCTATCAAGGCAATGTGTAATGAAGATATACCTCTACAACACAAGGTGGACAACTTCTTGTTTGCCTACCGGAATGCGACACATGCGGTTACCAACCAAACTCCTGCCATGATGTTCTTCAATCGAAGACTACGACGCCGCTTGGATTTGGTTAAGCCGAACATCAGAAGAGATGTGGAGAACAGGCAGTTTCAGAATATGAATGAATGACCGACCAGGAGATTTAAGATAGGTCAACCAGTTTTGGCCCGGGACTACCGCACAGAGAAATGGCAGCCAGGAACGATTTGTACGCGGCAAGGACCTCTCATGTATACCGTGGACGTTGGAGAGAGCATTGTAAGACGCCATGCTGACCAGATTCTAGAGTCACTGGAAAACGTCAATTCCACACCACGATCCGATACACCTGGTGATGAAACCGAAGTACCAATTGCTTCTACCTCAGAATCGGTGATATTGGAAGAGACGAACCAAACAACGACGTTGATCCCGAATCAACTTTGCCAGAAGAACCGGATACCCCAAAGAGGCGTTATCCAGACAGAATCAGGAAGCCTCCTCAAAGACTGAACTTATAATTGCTTAACTTAAGCTAATGTATCTAGCAACTGTAATTGTAAATATGTTATTTAATTATTAATCGAATGTTATGTACTGTTTAGCTAAAAGGGGAGGATTTGTAGTGTATGTACTTTGCAGAAGGAACTATGGCCTAGAAATTCAGTATAGCCACTTTTGGGGCGGTAAAGTCGGGCGGGCGCTAAAGTTAGCGCCCGCCGGAAAGTGGATCTAGTGGTATCTAGCAACCGTAATTGTGATTGTATTTAGTTGTCATTTAGTTGTTAAATGAATGTTATGTACTGTTTATCCAAAAGGGGAGGAATTGTTGTATATGTACCTTTAAGGGAATAACTGGTCTCAGACTGCAGTACCGGCAGTCACCACCCCTGTATAAAAGGCACTAGCACCCTTCTGTAGTTTCAGTTTCCCGATTGACTCCATTCAGTAAAGACTTGTTATAATCAGCTCCTGCTGTCCGTGTCTCAATTATACACGGACATAATACCGGCCACCACACAAACGCTCTGGCTAAGTTCTTCATTTTTACCCCTCCCAGATGACCCTCATGAAGCTAATTGAGCACTCTATCCTTCAATTTGGGTGGAATTACTACTCTGGATCCACACATCAAGGTTCCTCTGCACACTGACAGCTGTTCTCTTCTCGGCGAGAATGCTGGCAGCAGTGGTTCACCATGTGCTGGCCATCCCTTCACCGTTAAATCATAGACCCAGGAGAGTGTCGGGTCATTTCGTGTTTCCTTTTCTATGTTTGCATTCGTCACAGGGAGACATTCGACTGTCGTCGAGTGGAATAACTCCACTGGATCCACTGCCAGTTCTTCTTCCACCTTCGGCAACGGTAGGCGCGACAATCCATCAGCATTCCCATGCTGTTTAGTTCCTTTGTACTCGATGTCATATTGGTGTGCCCCTAGGAAAAGGGACCACCTCTGTAGCCGTTGTGCCGTCATTATCGGTACGCCCTTCTGAGGGTTGAAAATGGAGACGAGAGGTTGATGATCAGTTAGTAGAGTAAATTTCTGACCGTGCAGGTAGTGATTGAACTTCTTCACCCCCCACACCAGGCTGAGGGCCTCTCTGTCAATCTGGGCGTAGTTACGCTCGGCTGAAGTTAACGAGCGTGACGCAAAAGCTATCGGCCTCTCTGAACCATCAAGGAATTTATGTGACAGTACCGCCCCAACACCGTAGGGAGATGCATCACACGCCAGTCTTATCGGTAGTGATGGGTTGTAGTGAGCCAATACTTCTCTTGAAGTGATTAGGTCCTTACTCTTCTGAAAGGCCCGCTTACATTCATCGCTCCATTTCCATGCTACTCCCATTCGTAGTAGGGCGTTCAGTGGATGCAGAATTGTGGACAAATTCGGCAAAAACTTATGGTAGTAATTCACCAATCCGAGGAATGACCTCAGTTGCGACACATTTTCAGGCGCTGGAGCCTTAACTACCGCTTCAATTTTGTCAGGGGACTTATGCAACCCCTCTTCATCAATCACGTGGCCACAATACGATATCTGTTTCTTAAAAAACTCGCACTTAGGGCGATTGGCTCGTAGCCCATGTTCACGTAGTCTAGTGAGCACCTGCTCTAGGTTGGCAAGGTGTTCACTGTCATCTTCACCTGTCACTAGGATGTCGTCCAAGTAACACTGAGTCCCCGGAATTCCTTGCAGGACTTGTTCCATCGCTCTTTGCCATATCGCCGGAGCTGATGCTACTCCGAATACCAGTCGATTATACTGGTAAAGACCTTTGTGAGTGTTTATCGTGAGATACTTCCTAGAGGATTCTTCAACCTCCATCTGCAAATATGCTTGTGCTAGGTCAATTTTTGTAAAACGCTTCCCTCCAGACAGTGAGGCGAAGGTATCTTCTATCCTTGGAAGAGGATATTGTACTGTGTGAAGGACTAGGTTCACCGTCACCTTGAAGTCCCCACAGATGCGAACCTCCCTTGGCTCCTCAGACTTATTGTTTAACGTTTTCTTCATGACAGGAATGATGGGTGTCGCCAACTCGCTCCAGTCTACCTTAGATAACATGCCTGCCTTCTCCAGATTCTCCAGCTCTGCCTCGACGGCTGGGCGAATTGCATATGGTACCGGTCTTGCTTTGAATAACTTGGGAATTGCATTCTCCTCTATTTTTATCGAGGCGGTTACGCCTTTAAGAGTGCCCAGTTCTTGTTGAAATACCTCTTTGGCGTCAGCTAAGATTGTTGACAATCGTCCAGGAGTGACGCCGTCATCCTTTTTACCAGCCACCGTCAGTGCCTGAATGGAGTGCCAGTCTAACCTTATCTTTCTGATCCATTCACGTCCCAATAACGGGGTCCACCATCTTGCAGAATGTAGAGATACAATTTCTGTATTTTCTTGCCGTTGTATTCGACAGGCACCCTTATTTTTCCTCTGGGGTATACTTTTTGCCCCGTATATGTCCTCAAGACAATGGATGTCTCTCTCAAGGGTATGTGTGAGAATAGCCGCTCGTAGTCTCGTCGATTCATGACGGTTAGAGCTGATCCTGTATCCAATTCCATTTTGACTTGGGACCCTGCTATCGTGAGGGTGACCCAAATGGTTCAGTGATCCTCTTTTGCAATTACATTGTGAAGTTTGAGACAGCTTAGTCTCTTGTTCCCGGATTCACTTGCTCATCTGGTCTTCGGAACTACTGTCCGTCATCTTTTGTACTTTCCTGTACGGTTCCTTAGTAGCCTTTTTGTTGTCGTTGGTCTTCTTCCCAGACCTGCAAACTTGTGCAATGTGTCCCATCTTTCCGCATTGCCTGCATATTTTGTCCTTGGACCAGCAGTCCTTCTGGTCATGGTTTGTTCTGCCGCAGCGATAACATTTTGCAAACCCCATGTCATTTCGTGGGTGCCGTATTCCTGTGGCTTTTGTTGTATTTCCACAGCTCCCGTTGCTGCTGCTTCGTATGATACTGCCACGCTGAAAGCCTTATCTAGCATCAGCTCTTTCTCTGAGAGTAACCTCTTCTGAGTTCCTTCACTCAGGAGTCCACAGACAAATTTGTCCCGTAAGGTATCTGCCAGTCCTGCTCCGAACTGGCAGTGCTTTGATAGCTTGCGTTGTTCCGTAAGGTAATCAGCATTGCTCTCATTTTTATGCTGATTTCTCCTGTGGAATTTAAATCTTTCTGCTATCAGCAGCAGTGTAGGATTTAGGTGTTCCTGTAGGATAGCAACAATTTCGTTAAAACTCTTCGCCTTCAGTTTGGCTGGAGTAATCAGGTCCCGCAATTGGCCGTACGTTCTTGCGCCCATTAAATTTAGCAATACCGATGCCTTTTTCTCATCGGCTATTTCGTTTGCCTCGCAATATACCTCGACTCTTTCCACATACGTGGTCCAGTCTTCTATTGCATTATCGAAGGCAGTGATATCGCCAGTCTTTGGCATCTTGAAAATCTAAGATGGCCTCTCCCGCGCTTTGCCTTCGTCCCCGATGGATCAAAATGGCGCCTCCCGCGCTTTTCCTTCTTCCCAGCCGAGTTAAGATGGCGCCTCCCGCGCTTTCCCACCGCTACCGCTGCTGCCAACGCTGTTGCTGGCGATTATATTTATTTTACTATCCTGTAATGGCGACGCCCTATGGTCTTCGTGCCTCCCCGATCGCTGCTGCCAACACCGCTCTCCGCGGTATTTTTATTTTTCTATCGTGCTTCAATATTTGCTCCGTTAATTGAAGAACCGTTCCCGTCGTGGAGCGGACCCTCTGGGACACTTCCCTCCCTCTTCTTAGGTCCGAACGCTGCCCGGCTGCGAAGCACCGGCCGCGCCCTGTGTGCTCCATCCTCTCTCTCTCTCTTTGCTTCCCAACTCGCTGCCCGGCCCCGTTGCAGAGCCACCCGATCGAGCTCTAGCCCGCCGCAGCCCAGGAAGGATCAGTGCACTACCTGCCACCAGCCCGATTAGCTTGGAAACCACAGACTGGAGACCAAGCCTGGCTCTCGACAGTCTCTCCTGCACTTTTCAATTCGATGATTTGGAGGGCGGTTGCCCACGGTCGACGCCCGTTTCTCGAGTTTCTTTGGATTATTATTTATTTATTTATTTTCTTCTGGCTTCGACCTTCAATAACGTCGTCTGAGGTGCTGCCGAGTTGCAGGTAAGTTCGTTTCTTACTCGTCGCCAGTATTATGTCCGTGTATAATTGAGACACGGACTGCAGGAGTTGATTATAACAAATCTCTACTGAATGGAGACAACCTGGAAACTGAAACTACAGAAGCCTGCTAGGGCCTTTTATACAGGGGTGGTCACTGCCAGTACTGCAGTCTGAGACCAGTTATTCCCTTAAAGTTACATACACAACAGCTTCACTTCCCACTCCTGCACCATTACCTCTGGAGTCCACAAAGGATCTATCCTTGTCCCCCTCCTATTTTGCATCGACATGCTGCCCCTTGGTGGCATCATCAACAGACATAACATCAGGTTCCAAAAGTATGCTGACAGCACTTAGCTGTACCTCACCACCACCTCTCTCGATCCCTCTGCTGCTGTTGTGTTGTCAGACTGCTTGCCTGACACCACTAATGGCTAAGTTGCAATTTCCTCCAGTTAAACATTGGGAAGATTGAGGCTATTATCTTTGGCACTGCCATAACCAATGTACCCATACCACAGATTCCATCCCTCCCCCGGTCACTGTCTTCGGTTGGACCAGACTGTTCTCAACTTCGGCGTCCTATTCAACCCTGAACTGAGCTTCTGACCCAATATCCCTTCCATCACAAAGGCTGTCTATTTCCATTGCCATAACTTGCCTGTCTTTTCCCCTGCATCAGCCCATCTGCTGCTGAAATCTGCATCCATGTGTTTGTTACATTTAGACTTGACTATTCCAATGCTCTTGTGGCCGGCTTCCCATCATCCACTTCACACATCCGTCCTTTTTTGCAGGCCTACATTAGCTCCTGGTGCCCTAACGCCTCCAATTTAAAATTCTCATCCTCATGTTTAAAGTCCTTTATGGCTTCATCCTTTCCTATCTCTATAACCTTCTCCAGCTCACAACCCCGTCTCCACAAAACTCTGCATTCCTCTGACACTTGTGCCACCTACTTTCCTTTGCCCCACTATTGTAGACCATGCCTTCAGCCATCTCACCCCTCTGCTTTCAAATTCTCTCCATAAGCCTCTCCACCTCCCTTGTATCCTATAAGACCCGCCACAAAACCCATAATTTCTCCCTCTTTGGCTCAGGTTCCATTTTTGTCTGATGACACTTCTGTGAAGCGCCTTGGAACAGTTTTCTACATTAAAGGCATTATATGACTACAAGTTGTTGTGGTTGCATAAGGAGGGAGGAGAAGGCAGTAGGGTGGCAGTGTTGGTGAAGGATTTGATCACAGCAGCAGAACGTAAGGATATGCTGGGTGCTGTAGTAAGACATAATCCATGTCGATAGAGCTAAAATTAGGAAGGAAAATTGTATAGTTCTCAGTGTGAATTACGGCAACCAAACAGTGGAGACAAGATAGAGCTAGAGATCTGTAGCCAGTGCAAATTGATAGGTAAGAACTACAGGGCAATAAATATTGAGTGATATTAACTATCCCAAAACAGATGGAATAAAGGTGGTGTATGTGGTCAAAATGGAGAATGTTTTTTAGAATGGGGTTTCTCAACATTTTTGCTTCTGAGGCCTCCCTCCCGTGTTATAAAAATTCCACAGACCCCCATAACACAACACAATTATTTTTTCGGAGTGGCTGCTGTCACGTGGTAACAACCACAGAAGTTTGTGCACAGCAAGATCCCACAACAGAAAATCAGATGTAGCACCATATACAATGTGCACCGAAGCGCCAAGCACTTCCCAATGCAAAATAGTGTATTTTCCGGGATCAGTGCCCAGATGAGGTATGGTGTACCCGGGCAAACAATATCCCTGGAAGAGTCCCCAGTTCACAAGTCAAAGGGTTAACTCCATGGTATGTGTAAAGAAAAAGAACAATGATCTAAGAATATGCATGGATCTAAAGGACTTAAATGCAAACATAAAACGTGAACACTACCAGATTCCCAAGCGAGAAGAAATCACCAGTGAAATGTCAGGTGCCAGATACTTTACAAAGCTCGATGCCTCACAAGGATTTTGGCAACTAAAACTGGATGAAGAGAGCACCAAATACTGTACCTTCAACACACCATTTGGCAGGTATTGTTTCCTCAGAATGCCTTTCGGGATAATATCTGCATCTGAAATCTTTCATAGAGCGATGGAACACATAATTGAAGGTCTGGAAGGAGTTCGGGTCTATGTTGATGACATCATCATCTGGGGCTCCACACTGAAAGAACACAATGAGAGACTGACTAAAGTGCTACAGAGCATACGCCGGAATGGACTGAAGCTCAACAAAGCCAAGTGTTAGTTTGGCGTCCAGGAAGCCACTTTCCTAGGAGATAATCTATCTGGTAAAGGAATAGAGCCAGATATGGAAAAAGTAAACGCCATACTCAAAATGCCCCGACCCACTGACAAAAAAGGAGTGCTACGCATCATGGGGATGATAAACTTCATTAGAAAGTTCATTCCTAACTTGTCAGCCAAGACAGCCTGTCTGCGAGACCTGCTACATAAAACAAATGAGTTCGCATGGACAGAAAGACATGAACAAGAGTGGATAAACCTCAAAACAGTGCTGACAACCACACCTGTACTCACCTTCTTTGACCCAACAAAAAGAATCAAAGTGTCAACGGATACATCAAAAGATGGCCTAGGTGCGGTCTTGCTACAAGCAGAGGGTGAAGATTGGAAGCCTGTTGCCTATGCCTCCAGGTCTATGACTGATACTGAGTGTCGTTACGCCCAGATTGAAAAGGAATGTCTAGGCTTGGTAGTTGGACTAGAAAAGTTTCATGGCTACATATATGGACTTCCCACCTTCACAGTTGAGACAGACCACAGCCCTCTGGTTGCCATCGTAAAAAAAAACCTGAATGAGATGTCTCCAAGGATTCAATGACTCATGATGAAGCTGCAAAGATATGACTTTGAACTGATCTACACACCAGGCAAATACATAGTGTTAGCAGATGCACTATCCCGAGCACCCACAATGAGTCATGTGAGCTCTACTGAAGAAGATGTGGATGTTCATGTGAGTATGGTCACTGCTGCACTGCCCGTGTCAGACACAAAATCAAAGCAAATAGCAGAAGAAACAGTAAAAGATACAGTATTACAAACAGTAATAGAGAACATTCATCATGGTTGGCCAAAAGGTTCCTGTCCAAAATATTTTCACATAAGGTCAGAATTGAGTGTAGCAAGTGGACTATTACTAAAACAGAACAGAATAGTCATTCCACAGGCTCTACGTCAAGACATGCTCAAAAGGATTCATGAGGGACACCTCGGAATTGAAAAATGCAAAAGGAGGGCAAGAGACAGTTTATTGGCCTGGCATAAATAAGGACATTGAGAACATGATAGGCAAATGTGAGACATGTCAGAAACACCAAAACAAACAAGCAAAGGAACCAATGATAGTAGCTGACACACCAACAGCACCATGGCAAAAGGTTGGTATGGACCTTTTTCATTTAAATGGTAAAGACTATCTAATAGTGATTGACTACTATTCTAACTATCCTGAGATGGCACTGCTCTCAAGCACCACAGCAAGCAGTGTCATAATGCATGTGAAATCCATCTTCGCCAGACATGGAATTCCCAGGATTGCTGTTAGCGACAATGGTCCGTGCTTCAACTGTAAGGAGTGGCAACAGTTTGCAGCACATTATGACTTTCAGCACATCACATCCAGTCCTTTGTATGCTCAGTCAAATGGTAAGGCAGAGAAAGGTGTTCAAGTTCTCAAGCAGCTACTGAAGAAAGCGACAGAAAGCAAGTCTGATCCTTATCTCGCCCTGCTGAGCTACCGAGCCTCACCTTTAGACTGTGGTTCTTCATCTGCTGAACTACTAATGGGTCGCAAGTTGCACACCACGCTACCCCGCTGTGCAAAAGAACAGCAAAATGAGGAACTGAGACAGAGACTTCAACTGTTAAAGCTGAAACAGAAATCATACTATGACAAGTCATCCAAAACTCTAAAACCATTGACAAGGGATGATGTTGTCAGGATTGAGGATCCAGATGCATGGAACAGGAAAGGTACAGTTCTTGAGGAAGTAGGACCAAGGTCATACACTGTTAGAACTGAGGAAGGACAGATTCTCAGGAGGAACCGCCGTTCCCTCCTAAAAACACAAGAGACTATTCAAGACCAGATTGATGACAATGCCGCAACTGCATCTTGTCATTCACCGCCAGAGCAATCTCATGAAGACACATCAGACTTACCCGTGTTGAGAAGATCCACACGTGAAGTAAAAAAGCCTGATAGACTTAATCTTTGAGTACAATGTAAAGCTTTGAAAATGTGTTGACTGTTTTGAAAATGTTTATGTTTATAGAGCACTAACAAAAGTGTTACTGATATTATCTTTATTGTTTTCCTGAAAGTTGATTGATATTGATTTTGTTAAACCTCAAATAAAGGGGGATGTAATGATCAATAACATGTCATTCTATAGTGGACACTAGGTGGAGCCGTAGAGCTGTGTAGAGCTGTATATAAGACTACACTACCCAGCTGTATGTATATTAAGACTACATTACCCATGAGGCACTAGGCTACCCACAAGGCAGCAGTCAAGATGGATGCCTCAACAGATACTGTACCTTGTCCACATATGCTCAATAAAAGTGTCTAGCAAAAGTTAGCTGTGTTCATAGTAAGAATGTCTATTTATTAATGAACATAAGACTCTTCTACCTCATCTCTACTTTCCTGAACTATTCCCAGATCCCTTGATTCCCCTAATATTCAAAAATCTATCGATCTCTGTCCTGAATATACTCAACGACTGATCATCCACAGCATTTTGAGACTGTGACCCCTGGTTCTAGGCTCCCCAGCCAGAGGAAACATCCTCCCTGCATCTACCCTGTCAAGCCCTGTAAGAATTTTGTATGTTTCAATGAGATCACCTCTCATTCTTCTAAACTCTAGAGAATATAGGCCTACTCTACTCAATCCGTCCTCATAGGACAATCCCCTCATCCCAGAAATCAGTCTGGGGAACCTTCGTTGCTCTCCCTCTATGGCAAGTATATCCTTCCTTAGGTAAGGAGACCAAAACTATACACAATAGTCCAGGTGTGGTCTCACCAGGGCCCTATATAATTGTTGTAAGATGTCTTTACTCTTATACTCAAATCCTCTTGTAATAAAGGCCAACGTACCATTTGCTTTCCTAATTGCTTGCTGTACCTGCATATTAACTTGGAATTATAGAATCATAGAAAGTTACAGCACGGAAGGAGGCCATTTCAGCCCATCGTGTCTGTGCCGGCCAACAAAGAGCTATCCAGCCTAATCCCACTTCCCAGCTCTTGGTCCGTAGCCCTGCAGGTTACAGCATCCCAAGTGCACATCCAAATATTTTTTAAATGTGGTTAGGGTTTCTGCCTCTACCACTCTGTCAGACAGTGAGTTCCAGACACCCACAACCCTCTGGGTGAAGAAATTTCCCCTCAAATCCCCTCTAAACCTTCCACCAATTACTTTAAATCTATGCCCACTGGTTTTTGACCCCTCTGCTAAGGGAAATAGGTCCTTTCTATCCACTTTTATCTAGGCCCCTCATAATTTTATACACCTCAATAAGGTCTCTCCTCAGCCTCCTCTGTTCCAAGGAAAACAAACCCAGCCTATCCAATCTTTCCTCATAGCTAAGATTCTCTACTCACGGCAACATCTTTGTAAATCTCCTCTGTACCCTCTCTAGTGCAATCACATCTTTCCTGTAATGTGGTGACCAGAACGGCACGCAGTACTCTAGCTGAGGCCTAACTAGTGTTTTATACAGTTGAAACATAAACCCCCTGCTCTTGTATTCTATGCCACGGCTAATAAAGGCAAGCATTCCGTATGCCTTCTTAACCACCTTATCTACCTGGCCTGCTACCTTCAGGGATCTGTGGACATGCACTCCAAGGTCCCTTTGTCCCTCTACACCACTCAGTGTCCTACCATTTAATGTGTATTCCCTTTCCTTGTTAGCCCTCCCCAAATACATTACCTCACACTTCTCTGGATTGAATTCCATTTGCCACTGTTCTGCCCACCTGACCAATTTATTGATAACTTCCTGCAGTCTACAACTTCCTTCTTCAGTATCAACCACACAGCCGATTTTAGTATCATCTGCAAACTTCTTAATCATACCCCCTATATGAACTTTCAGCGATTCATGTACAAGGACACCCAGGTCCCGCTGAACACCAACATTTCCCAATCTCTCACCATTTAAAAAATATTCTGCTTTTCTATTTTTCATACCAAAGTGGATAACTTCACATTTCTCCACATTATATTCCATTTGCCATGTTCTTGCCCACTCGCTTAAGCTGTCTATATCCCCTTGAAGCCTCTTTGCATCCTCCTCACAACTTGCATTCCCATCTAGCTTTGTATCATCAGCAAACTTGGATATATTAATATTGGGCTAGAAATTCGGCTGCTTTGCGCCTCCTGTTAGCACTGCGGGGGGGGCAGTAACGGGGTGCTAAGGGGTACCGACCGGGTGCGGCCAATTCAGCGATGCCCGCGAACTTCCCTGGCGGTTTTGCGCTGGTGCTAATACTTACCTCCTCGGTCTGTAACGCCCCGTAGATCGTAACATCATCAAGTGCGCAGCGCCCCGTTACCGCCAAGGATGTGAAATTGACTTTCACTCCCTGCATTATCACCTCGCGCAAACAACGCCAGCAAGAGGAGGCGTTCTGAAGTTAGATGGCCTCTTCGGGAGCGGTAATTAAAGGGAATCCTTTTCAGATCGCTGAACCGTTATTATTTGCACCAGTCTGGTGCCTGCGCAATGTTTTCACTCTTTCATTGTTGCAGGATGTCCAAGCCCAGCACTTGGTGACAGTGTTTGGGGCTGTATTGGCAGTCGCCTTGCAAGACTGCAGTGCCGACAAATAGCTTCTAGTGCAGTATTGTCGCTTTCCTTTAAGCGAGGGAAGCAGCCCCTGTGATTGAAGAGTGCCATCTGGAATGCGCTGCAAATTGTCTCGGGTTCTGCCGGTACCATCCCACTCTCCGACTTTAGCACCCTAAGGGAGGTGGTTAGCGCTTGATTTAGCGTGCCACTTCCCTCTTGGAGCGCTACAACTGAATTTCATGGGAGCCTATCATCATTAGTGCTAATTTTTCAGCTTTTGAAGTTTTAGCACCCCAAACGGGGCGATAATGAATTTCTCCCCATTACATTTGGTCCCCTCATCCAAATCATTGATATAGATTGTAAATAGCTGAGGCCCAAGCACTGATCCTTGTGGTACCCCACTAGTTACAGCCATCAACCCGAAAATGACCCATTTATTCCTTCTCTCTGTTTTCTATCCATTAACCAATCCTCAATCCATGCTGGTATTTAACCCCAATTGGACAGGTTGGGTGATTGGGCAGAAGCATGGCAGATGCAATATAATGTGGATAAATGCGAGGTTATCCACTTTGGTGTCAAAAACAGGAAGGCAGATTATTGCCTGAATGGCAATAGATTGGGAGAAGGGGAAGTGCAACGAGACCTGGGTGTCCTTCTGCACCAGTCGCTGAAGGTAAGCATGCAGGTGCAGCAGGTGGTTAAGAAGGCAAATGGTATGTGATGCGCCATCAATTACTCAAAAGACTGAGGTTAAGCGAGTAACAACCAGGCTTTTATTAACTAAAGAATGAAGGTCTAGTCTCGAGTGGTCGACCCGTCCAGGATACGAAGGGACTGGGAGGTAGTCACTTATATACCTGGAATAGTGGGAGGAGTCAGCCGAGGCATGTCCAGACCTGTACCTAGTGGAATACACATACACATACAGACAGGTATAACAGTGGTTTACCACATTCACCCCTTGTTTAAAAATGAGTCCGGCGGGGTGAAGTGTATTTAAAAGTTCGTGTATTGGAGTCTCTCCGGAGGTCTTGTCTGCCGCTGTGATCGACGTGGCGACGGCAGGCGTGGTGGAGCTTCCGGCGTCGCGTCCAGTGTAGGCTGGGGCACTGGAGTGTAGTCCTCGTGGGTGACGGTCCAAGGCGAGCCGGCTGCTGGGGTTGGATATCGGGTCGTGGGCGGGGTGGTAATGGGTAGTGGGTTACAGCGGTCCCCGAGGGTGTCGTGGGGGGGGGTGGTAATGGGTAGTGGGTTACAGCGGTCCCCGAGGGTGCGAGGTCTCGTATGGAGACTGTGTCCTCCCGCCCGTCCGGGTACGCAATGTAAGCGTACTGGGGGTTGGCGTGGAGGAGGTCAACCCTCTCGACCAGGGGGTCCATTTTATTGGTCCTCACGTGTCTTCTCAGTAGTACCGGCCCTGGGGACGTCAGCCATGGCGGTAACGCTGTCCCCGATGTGGACTTCCTTGGGAAGACAAACATTTTCTCGTGAGGGGTGGCATTGGTGGCAGTGCAGAGCAGTGGCCGAATCAAGTGGAGCACATCGGGGAGCACCTCCTGCCAGCGGGAGGTCAGAAGGCCCCTAGACTTTAAGGCTAGTAGGGCGGTCTTCCAAACTGTTGCATTCTCTCTTTCCACCTGTCCGTTCCCCCGGGGGTTGTAACTGGTGGTCCTGCTTGTGGCTATACCCCTAGCGAGCAGGTACTGGTGGAGTTCGTCGCTCATAAACGATGAGCCCCGGTCGCTATGGATATAGCTGGGGAAACCGAACAGGGTGAAGAGGCTGTTCAGACATTTAATGACCGTGGCACTGGTCATGTCCGGGCAGGGGATAGCGAACGGGAAACGGGAGTACTCGTCAATGATGTTGAGGAAGTACACATTGCGGTCGGAGGAGGGGAGAGGCCCTTTAAAATCGACGCTCAGGCGTTCGAAAGGGCGAGTGGCTTTAATCAGGTGGGCTCTGTCTGGTCTATAAAAGTGCAGTTTGCACTCAGCGCAGACTTGGCAGTTCTTGGTCATGGTCCTGACCTCCTCAATGGAGTAAGGCAGGTTGCGGGCCTTGATGAAGTGGAAGAACCTGGTGACCCCCGGGTGGCAGAGGTCATTGTGGAGGGCCCTCAGCCTATCGATCTGCGCGCTGGCGCAGGTGCCACGCGATAGGGCATCTGGGGGTTCATTGAGCTTCCCAGGCCGGTACAAGATCTCGTAATTGTAGGTGGAAAGTTCGATTCTCCACCTCAAGATCTTGTCATTTTTGATTTTGCCCCTCTGCTTGTTGTTGAACATAAAAGCAACTGAATGCTGGTCAGTGAGCAGGGTAAATCGTTTTCCGGCCAGGTAGTGCCTCCAATGACGCACAGCCTCCACAATAGCCTGGGCCTCCTTCTCGACCGCGGAGTGTCTGGTCTCCGGGCCCTGGAGGGTTCGTGAGAAGAATGCCACAGGTCTCCCCGCCTGATTAAGGGTGGCGGCCAGAGCGAAGTCTGACGCATCGCTTTCCACCTGGAAGGGGATGGATTCGTCCACTGCGTGCATGGTGGCTTTGGCAATGTCCTCCTTGATACGGTGGAAGGCCGAGCGGGCCTCTGCCATCAGGGGAAAAGAGGTGGATTTGATCAGCGGATGGGCTTTGTCTGCATAGTAGGGGACCCACTGGGCGTAGTAGGAAAAAAACCCTAGGCACCTCTTCAGAGCTTTTAGGCAGTGGGGCAGTGGGAGTTCCATAAGGGGACGCATCCGGTCCAGGTCGGGACCGATGGCCCCGTGTTCCACAACACAGCCAAGGATGGCGAGGCGGTCTGTGCGGAATATGCACTTCTCCTTGTTATATGTCAGGTTCAGGAGTTGGGCGGTGCGGAGGAAGTTCTCGAGGTTTGCGTCATGGCCCTGCAAGTCATGGCCGCAGATGGTCACATTGTCTAGGTAAGGGAAAGTGGCCTGCAGCGCGTTTTGATCGACCATCCGGTCCATCTCCCTTTGGAAGACGGAGACCCCGTTGGTAACGCCAAAGGGAACCCTAAGGAAGTGATAGAGGCGGCCGTTTGCCTCAAAAGCAGTATACTGGCGGTCTTCGGGGCGGATGGGGAGCTGGTGGTACGCTGATTTCAGGTCAATGGTCGAAAAGACGCGGTACTGCGCGATCTGGTTGACCATGTCAGCTATGCGGGGGAGTGGGTAGGCGTCCAGCAGGGTGTAGCGATTTATTGTCTGGCTGTAGTCGATGACCAGGCGTTGTTTCTCGCCGGTCTTAACGACCACAACCTGGGCTCGCCAGGGGCTGGTGCTGCCCTCAATAATCCCCTCCTTCAGGAGCCGCTCCACCTCGGTTTTGATGAAAACCCTGTCCCCGGCACTGTATCGCCTGCTCTTTGTGGCGATGGGCTTACAGTCGGGGGTGAGGTTAGCAAACAGTGGGGGGGGGGGGTGACTCTGAGTGTGGAGAGGTTGCACCTGGTGCGTGGCGGGCAATTTGGAGGCTGCTGGCTGCGGACTGTGAGTGGGGGGAGGGGTCCACCGTACGCCATCGTAACACTTTTGAGGTGGCACTGGAAATCCAACCCCAGTAGAACGGCAGCGCAAAGTTGGGGCAGGACCAGGAGTTTAAAATTATTGAACACAGTCCCGTCTACTACTAGTGTCACCACGCAGTAGCCGCCAATGTCCGCTGACTGGGACTCGGCGGCCATAGAAATCGTCGAGCAGAAACTGATAGCCAAGTTCCGCACCCATGAGGACGGCCTCAACCGAGATCTTGGGTTCATGTCACGCTACATGTAACCCCACCTGATGCAGGGTCATCCAGACTCGAGTCGACATTGGCTTGTTCTCTCTACACAGATGCGGCCGGACCTGCTGTGATTTCCAGCCAAAAAAAATGTTTTTTGTCTGTTTTTTTGTTTTTCATACAGACCCCAGCATCTGCAATATTTGACCCCTTGTGACCCCACCTCATTGTTCTTTGATGTAATGTTTCCCTGACTGACCTGTTTGGACACCATTCACACCTTTGACTGCTGTGATTATCTCTCTGCCGAGGTGTGATAAATGGCAGTTGGAAAGGTTACCTGTAAACATCTGACATGATTCTCTGACTATATAAGCTGTGTCTTTATGCATTTCTCCACTTCACCTGAAGAAGGAGCAGCGCTCCGAAAGCTTGTGATTTCAAATAAAGCTGTTGGACTATAACCTGGTGTTGTGTGACTTCTTACATTTGTCAGTCTTATGAATGGGCTTTTCCCTCCTCTGATTGGCTGCCCATGGCTCACGCGATCCCAGGGGACGCATCGCACTAACTACGCCCCTGGGACATGCAAGCACAGCGCGCCGGGAGTTGGAGCAGGCCCCGGAGCGGAATTCCATGGGAGCCCAGAGCTCAACTGCCAGCGTGCAAGGTAAGTGCAGGTCGGGGGCTTGCACCCGCGGGAAGCCCCCGACCCGAATTTCTGGGCCATTGTAATTTCCATAATACTTACACTGGAGAAAAATCTGAAAGCTGTTGATGCGCTATTAATTACTCAAAAGACTGAGGTTAAGCGAGTAACTAACAGGCTTTTATTAACAAGAGAATGAAGGTGTGCCTTGAGTGGTCGACCAGTCCTGAATACAGAGGGACTGTGGAGCAGTCACCTTTATACCTGGACTCATGGGAGGAGTCAGCCGAGGCATGTACAGACATGTACACAGTGGAATACAAACACCCACACAGGCAGGTATAACAGTGGTTTACCACATTCACCCCTTGTTTAAAAATGAGTCCGGCGGGGTGAAATGTATTAAAAGTTTGTGTATTGGAGTCTCTCCGGAGGTCTTGTCTGCCGCTGTGATCGACGTGGCGACGGCAGGGGTAGTGAAGCTTCTGGCGTCGAGTCCCGCGTAGGCTGGGGCACTGGTGTGTAGTCCTCGTGGGTGTCGAGCGGGTCGCGGGGCCCAGGCGTGCTGTCTGCTGGGGTTGGATATTGGATCGTGGGGGGGGGGTGGTAGTGGGTAGTGGGCTACTGGGGCCCCCGAGGGTGCGAGGTCTCGAATGGAGACTGTGTCCTCCCGCCCGTCCGGGTACGCAATGTAAGCATACTGGGGGTTGGCGTGGAGGAGGTCGACCCTCTCGACCAGGGGGTCCATTTTATGGGTCCTCACGTGTCTTCTCAGTAGGAGCGGCCCTGGGGACGTTAGCCATGGCGGTAGCGATGTCCCCGATGTGGACTTCCTTGGGAAGACAAACATTTTCTCATGAGGGGTGGCGTTAGTGGCAGTGCACAGCAGTGACCGAATAGAGTGGAGCGCATCGGGGAGCGCATCCTGCCAGCGGGAGGTCGGAAGGCCCCTAGACTTTAAGGCTAGCAGGGCGGCCTTCCAAACTGTCGCATTCTCTCTTTCCACCTGTCCGTTCCCCCGGGGGTTGTAACTGGTGGTCCTGCTTGTGGCAATACCCCTAGCGAGCAGGTACTGGCGGAGTTCGTCGCTCATAAACGATGAGCCCCGGTCGCTATGGATATAGCTGGGGAAACCGAACAGGGTGAAGAGGTCGTTCAGACATTTAATGACCGTGGCACTGGTCATGTCCGGGCAGGGGATGGCGAACGGGAAACGGGAGTACTCATCAATAATGTTGAGGAAGTACACATTACGGTCGGAGGAGGGGAGAGGCCCTATAAAATCAACGCTCAGGCGCTCGAAGGGGCGAGTGGCTTTAATCAGGTGGGCTCTGTCTGGTCTATAAAAGTGCGGTTTGCACTCAGCGCAGACTTGGCAGTTCTTGGTCATGGTCCTGACCTCCTCAATGGAGTAAGGCAGGTTGCGGGCCTTGATGAAGTGGAAGAACCTGGTGACCCCCGAGTGGCAGAGGTCATTGTGGAGGGCCCGCAGTCTATCGATCTGCGCGCTGGCGCAGGTGCCACGCGATAGAGCATCCGGGGGTTCATTGAGCTTCCCGGGCCGGTACAAGATCTCGTAATTGTAGGTGGAAAGTTCGATTCTCCACCTCAAGATCTTGTCGCTTTTGATTTTGCCCCTCTGCTTGTTGTTAAACATAAAAGCAACTGAATGCTGGTCAGTGAGCAGGGTAAATCGTTTTCCGGCCAGGTAGTGCCTCCAATGACGCACAGCCTCCACAATAGCCTGGGCCTCCTTCTCAACAGCGGAGTGTCTGGTCTCCGGGCCCTGGAGGGTTCGTGAAAAGAAGGCCACGGGTCTCCCCGCCTGATTAAGGGTAGCGGCCAGGGCAAAGTCGGACGCGTCGCTTTCCACCTGGAAGGGGATGGATTCATCCACTGCGTGCATGGTGGCATTGGCAATGTCTTCCTTGATACGGTGGAAGGCTAAGCGGGCCTCTGCCGTCAAGGGAAAAGAGGTGGACTTGATCAGCGGACGGGCCTTGTCCGCATAGCAGGGGACCCACTGGGCGTAATAGGAGAAAAACCCTAGGCACCTCTTCAGGGCCTTCAGGCAGTGGGGCTGTGGGAGTTCCATAAGGGGACGCATCCGGTCGGGGTCGGGACCGATGACTCCGTGTTCCACAACACAGCCAAGGATGGCGAGGCGGGTTGTGCGGAATATGCACTTCTCCTTGTTATACGTCAGGTTCAGGAGTTGGGCGGTGCAGAGGAATTTTTCGAGGTTTGCGTCATGGTCCTGCAAGTCATGGCCGCAGATGGTCACATTGTCCAGATATGGGAAAGTGGCCTGCAACGCATTTTGATCGACCATCCGGTCCATCTCCCTTTGGAAGACGGAGACCCCGTTGGTGACGCCAAAGGGAACCCTAAGGAAGTGATAGAGGCGGCCGTTTGCCTCAAAGGCAGTATACTGGCGGTCCTCAGGGCGGATAGGGAGCTGGTGGTACGCTGATTTCAGGTCAATGGTCGATAAGACGCGGTACTGCGTGATCTGGTTGACCATATCAGCTATGCGGGGGAGTGGGAAAGCGTCCAGCAGGGTGTAGCGATTTATTGTCTGGCTGTAGTTGATGACCAGGCGCTGCTTCTCGCCGGTCTTAATGACCACAACCTGGGCTCGCCAGGGGCTGGTGCTGCCCTCAATAATCCCCTCCTTCAGGAGCCGCTCCACTTCGGTTTTAATGAAAACCCTGTCCCCGGCACTGTATCGCCTGCTCTTTGTGGCGATGGGCTTACAGTCGGGGGTGAGGTTATTAAACAGTGGGGGCGGGGGGGGTGACTCTGAGTGTGGAGAGGTTGCACCTGGTGCGCGGCGGGCAATTTGGAAGCTGCTGGCTGCGGACTGTGAGTGGGGGGAGGGGTGCACCGTACGCCATCGTAACACTTTTAAGGTGGCACTGAAAATCTAACCCCAGTAGAACGGCAGCGCAGAGGTGGGGCAGGGCCAGAAGTTTAAAATTATCGTACACAGTCCCGTCTACTAAGAGTGTCACCATGCAGTAGCCGCCAATGTCCGCCGACTGGGACTCGGAGGCCATAGAAATCCGCTGGTGCGCAGGCAGGACTGGGCGAGAGCAACGCCGCACCGTGTCGGGGTGGATGAAGCTCTCTGTGCTCCCAGAGTCAAAAGGCAGGTTGTTTCGTGACCATTTACCTTAATGTCCATTGTGGACCGGGCCAGTTGGTGCGGTCTCGCTTGGTCCAGCGTAACGGAGGCCAGCGTAGGGGTCGGTGTGTCGCTGCGGGTATCAGATGAGGCGGTGTTGGGGGCCTGCTGCGTCCCGGCTGGTGTCCAAGATGGCAGCGTCCATGATCCCCATGTGGCTGGAGGCGTCCAAAATGGCTGCTGTTCCGGTGGTTCGCACATGGCTGGGGAGGCCCAAGATGGCGGCCCGCACGGCCCACACGCGGCGCTGCTGGGGTTCGGGGTGGCTTTGGCCCTGCAGACGCTGGCGTAGTGTCCCTTCTTCCCGCAGCCCGAGCAGATCGCATTTTTCACCGGGCAGCGCGCTCTGGGGTGTTTGGCCTGGCCACAGAAGTAGCATTTCTGGCCTTGGGACACTGCTGCGGTAGTTGGGCCGTTGCTGGGATGTGGCTGGGGTGGCACGGCGCTATGAGACGGTCCTACCGTGTCCCAGGCTGTCGTTCCCCGCAGCGTCCACGGTGCAGAGGAGTAGGCATCCATGCCCCGGTAGGCTGCGTCCAATGATAGTGCGAGTTCAGAGGCCTTGTTGAGGTTGAGGTCACTCTGCTCCAACAGTCGCTGTCGGGTGTAATTGGACCTGTGGCCCGCTCCAAAAGCGTCCTGGATAAGTTCCTCTGTGTACACGGTGGCCTTTACATCCTTACAACCACAGGCCCGGCCAAGCACAGACAGTGCCTGAAGGTATTCCTCGGTCGATTCCCCAGGTTGTTGTTTACGACTCCCCAGGAGGTGCCTGGCGTACACCTCGTTCACTGGGCGCGTGTACTGGTCCTTGAGGAGCTTGAGAGCAGCCGTGTACGAGGTCGTGTCCTGGATGACCGAGTACACTCGGTGGTTCACTTTGGACGTCAGGACATCCAGTTTGTCCTCATCCGATTTGACCATTGCAGCGGAGGCGATCAGGAATCTTTCAAAGCACCTCAGCCAGTGAGCAAACTTGGTGGATGCATCCGCCTCCCGATGGTCTAAGTCCAGGCATGCTGGTGTGAGGATCTTCTCCATTATAAAAAAATCTTGTTAATAAAATTGATGCGCTATTAATTACTCAAAAGACTGAGGTTAAGCGAGTAACTAACAGGCTTTTATTAACAAGAGAATGAAGGTGTGCCTCGAGTGGTCGACCAGTCCAGAATACAGAGGGACTGTGGAGCAGTCACCTTTATACCTGGACTCGTGGGAGGAGTCAGCCGAGGCATGTCCAGACATGTACACAGTGGAATACAAACACCCACACAGGCAGGTATAACAGTGGTTTACCACAGCTGTTTTTTCTTAAAAGCAACCCTCAGCTACAGGAGGGAAGGTGGGCTGAAGCAGGAGCAGAGATGGGCAATGTTACGGAGGTGGAAGTGGGCGGTCTTTGTGATGGAGAGGATTACGGAGTTGGAAGTTCAGCTCAGGGACGCTGCACTGGCAAACCATTTGGTTCAACCTGAGATAAAAGAAAGAAAGAAAGTCTTGCATTTATATGGCAATTTCATGACCACTGGATGACCCAAAGCATGTTATGACCAATGAAATACTTTTGAAGTGTAGTCACTGTTGTAATGTAGGAAACACAGCACCAGTTAGCGCACAGCAAGCTTCCACAAACAGAAATGTGATAATGACCTGATCATTCGTATTAGTGATGCTGCTTGAGGGATAAGTATTAGCCAGGACACCGGGGCTCTTCTTCGACATAGTGCCATGGGATTTTTTACATCCACCTGAGAGGGCGGACGGGACCTCGATTTAACATCTCATCCAAAAGACAGCATCTCCGACAGTGCAGCACTCCCTCAGACTGCATGGTAGTTTCAACCTAGATTTTTGTGCTCAAGTCTCTGGAGTGGGACTTGAACCCAGTGGCCAGGGAACAGAGAAGGAATCTGTGGCCAAGGAAAGGGGTTTGTGGAGGGGCTGAAAACAATGGCTTAGGTGTTCCCAATGTTTATAGAGTCATGAGGGAAAAATTGAGTCGTGCCCCCTTTAGGGCACTAAATTCGCCGGGACGCTATTTTAGTGCCCCGAAAATATTAGCGCCCCCACCGCCGATATTGAGTGGTAGCACCTGAAGCGGGAAGCAGGGCACTACTGGAAGTGCCCTGCCTCCATCTTGGAGCGCTGCGAGGGAATATCGCGGCGCTATGTGCTGCAACGCCACGCACTGCAGCACGTCACGCAGCGGTATTGCAGGCCTTCCTCCCCTTCTTAAAGAGGAGGGGCCTTGCGCAGCGTGACCCGGGGCCCAGCTAGACCACCGGGGATCGGAGTGCCAGCAAAAGAGCCCGGCACTCAACAGAAGTGCCGGGCTCATGGAGCACAGCTGGCACACCACGGTGGGGGGGGACGTTGCTCAGGAGGCCAGGGATGGCAGAGGAGGCAGGTGCAGTCAGCTACAAAAATGGCCACCCAGCACCTCGCCTTTAAATAGCGTCGCCCCGACCGCAGGTAGGCCCCCCTGGCCCCGTCGGACATAACGCCCGGCGGTAAGTCAGGGGGCGCTACCGAAAATCACAGCCGGCCCATCGAGTCCGTGCCGGCTCTCTGTAGCGCAGTCAGTCCCATTCCCCCGCTCTATCCCCGCAGCCCTGCAAGTTTGTTTCCCTCAAGTGCTTATCCAGTCTCCCCTTGAAAACATTGAGTGTCTCCACTTCCACCACTCCCGTCGGCAGCGAGTTCCAGGTCCTCACCACTCACTGCGCAAAATAGATTTTCCTCAAGTCCCCCCTGTATCTCTTGCCCAAAACCTTAAATCTGTGACCCCTAGTCTTTGTACCATCAACTAGTGGGAACAGCCTTTCCCCGTCTAGCCTATCCAAACTCGTCATAATCTTGTACACATCTATCAAATCACCCCGCAACCTCCTTTGCTCTAATGAAAACAAATCCAGCTTCTCCAACCTGCCCTTGTAGCTAAGATCCCCCATCCCTGGAACCATTCTGGTAAATCTCCTCTGCACCCTCTCAAGGGCCTTCACATCCTTCCTAAAGTGTGGTGACCAGAACTGGACACAATACTCCAGTTGTGCCCTAACCAGCGCTGTACAAAGATTCAGCATAACTTCTCTACTTTTGTACTCAATATCTCTATTTATGAAACCCAAGATCCCATCTGCTTTGCTAACCACTCTCTCAATATGTCCTGCCACCTTCAGGGACCTATGCACATTAACTCCCAGGTCCCTCTGTCCCTGCACATGCTTTAAAACTGTGCCATTAAGTGTATATTGCCTCTCCCTGTTCCTTCTGCCAAAATGCATCACCTCACACTTCTCTGTATTAAATTCCATCTGCCACTTGTCTGCCCATTCTGCTAGCCTTTCTATGTCCTGTTGCAGTTGATTGGTATCACCATCACTGTTTGCCACACCCCCAAGTTTGGTGTCATCGGCAAATTTAGAAATTCTACTTTGCATTCTAATATCCAGGTCATTTATATATATCAAAAAAAGCAGTGACCCCAGCACTGACCCTTGGGGAACACCACTGTCTACAATCCTCCAGTCTGAAAAACAGCCATTTACCACAACTTGCTGTTTTCTGTCCTTAAGCCAATTCCTAATCCAAGCTACCACTAACCCACCTATTCCATGAGCCTCAATTTTGTTAACCAGCCTTCTATGTGGTACTTCGTCAAACGCCTTCTGAAAATCCATGTAGACAACATCCATTGGAGGTTTAACTGGAGGAATTTTTGGCTCATCCAGGATTGGATGTCAGACGAGCAATCTGACAACACAAAGGCAGTGGAAGTGTTGAGAGAGGCGGTGGAGAAGTAGCGGTGGGTGTCAGTCAGTATACAGAAAGCTAGGAACTAATGGGTGGATGCTGCTTAGTTGTACTTTGTAGTCATCAGTGGGCAAACTAAAGATAGGAACATGGGTAAACTGTTAGTGACTACTGCTGGTTGATGCAGGTTAATCTCTACGCATATTCCACTAACAGAAGCAACAAAGTCATCATGCCGGTTTTCTTTAAACGCGGAGATAGCACAGCAATCGTTAATAAATCTGTGAAAAATAAATGACATGGGCAGTGATGTGAAGAAAGATTTTCTGAATAGGCCATATAGACAGTGGGTACGAAAAACTGACGTTCCTGAAGAGTGTTATTGTGTCATTTATAAACGGTGTCTGAATACGCTTCAATAGTGTGATGTCACATCCGCGGTAATTATATGCATATTTGTTTTGCATTTGTAGTGTATATGTGGAACTGCTAAAATATGGGCCGCTGAAATTGTTTACCTTGCTCTGCTGCGCAACCTACATTTTCTGTCCTAGCTACTTTGCTATGCGCCCACCCTGTGCGTCCCCGGAAATATGGTCACCCTATAATAAACGGGGCACCACTGACATCAGTAGTGATCAGTGTCACTTTTTTTTGTTGACCCTGCTTGTAGAATGGGATTTGTAAAAAGATTCTATTCTTGAAAGATGCTGATTTGGCAGACCCCTTGAAAACTTCTCGCGAATGCTGTAGACCGCTGGTTGAGAACCCCTCTTTTAGATTGCATCCTGGATTGCTTCCAAGATCAGTAGGCCTCCAGACCGACAAGGAAAGAAACATTGCTTGATTTAGTTCTGGGAAATGATGTGGGACAATTAACTGTTGTGAGATTAAGGGAACAATTGGGACATAGTGACTACAACATAATTAGATTCCATGTAAAAGCAGAAAAGGATAACAAATGGTCAAAGATAAGAGCGCTGCACTGGTAAAGTATAACGTTCAGTGAGATAAAAGGAGATGTGGCCCCAAGCAAATGGGCAGAAAAGTACCAAACAGGTCAATAGATCAGCAGTGGAGATAAAATATAACACAAGAACACTGTCTGAAAGCTCATTAGGATGAGCAGCATGAAGAAAGCTGCTTGTTTTTGATCAGAAAAATCAATTAAATGAAATGTGCTTGGGGCTAGGTGAGAATTGAATTTGTCTGATGCCTATAGTGTGTTGGAATTGTGTCAAATTGCACAAACATAAATGATGTATTTTTCCCTTCCTCATCAGCACCCTGTGTGGTCATCCACCTGCCTTCATATTTATAAGCTGTGCATATTCGTATTATTTAATCAATCACTTTTATTCAGCAGATTGAGCTTCAAAGGAATTTGGATCATTTATGAAAAGCACATTTTGTGTGTTAGCAGCTTGGATTGTCTTGCTCCTTGGCATGGGGATGAATTAAGTTCCTTCAACTTGTGATTGTGTAATTTTTACAAAGACTGAAATACATTTTCATTGAGGAACAAGACTGCATATTTATTTCTGAGAAGTACTTGATCTCATGTTCTATAAAAAGAATTCAAGAATCTTGTTTGGGTGGCTTGTTTGGTTAACACCTTGGAATCTCTCTCCAGATTCCAAGTGCTGTATTATACTGTTCAATATAATATCTATCGTAGCCCGGGATTTGAAGTCAGCGGCGAATGAACAGCTCTCATTGTTCATTACACTTACAGCTGCCCACAGACTTTTAGTGGGCTTTTATGCAGCAACTTATGTTTATTAGAAAGCCATTTCAGCGCATCGCCCTCTACAGGGGATCTGGGACCTAAGTGAACATGGCAAGCAACGGCGTGCCGTCTCAACCAATCAGACTGCAGAATCCTTACTGAGATGCAGGCCAGAATTTTAATCTAGAGACGGCTTGGGAGTGGGGGGGGGGAGGGATTGGAAAGCAATCGGGAAATCCGAGAGAACAAGTTTCCCGCAGGCCCTGCTAAATTTAACGGCAGAGCCTAATGAACATTTTAAAGCTCTGTTTCCCACCCGCAGCCAGCCAGCTGGAGAGGCTGGGTGGCTGTGGGTGAGTAGGGCTGTGGCACTAGGCTGCAGAGAGTAGGGAGGGAGGGATCGGCGGGGAGAGCTGAGGGGGGAGGGGTTGTCAGGGGGGATGATCGGAGGGGGTGAATCGGGGCCTGAGAAAGATCGGGAGGGTGCAGAATCAGGGCTGTAGGAGGTGATCGGGGGATGTGGTCAGGGGCCGGAGGAGCATCGGGGCCAGAGGGGGGAAGCCGGGAAGGTGATCAGGTGTTGGAGGGGGGAGGCCAGGAAGGCAATCGGGGGGCTGGAGGTGGGAGCTCAGAGGCCTGGTGGGGGCATTGGAGGCCTCAGGGAGGGGAGGTCGGGAGGGTGATCGGAGGCCTCGTGGGGGGATCAGAGGCCTCTTGGTGGGGTTCAGAGGCCTTGGAGGGTGTCCAATCGCGGGGATGGGTGAGGCAAGGATGCTGGATCTAGCAGGTAAGCGTAAAGGTACTTACCTCCTGGATCCAGCAGTCCTCGCCTTCCTTTAGCTGGCGGGTTCCCCGACACCTTGGAAAACCAACCAGCCAGAGTTAAATTTGAAATGTTGGGTCGCCAAGATGCACGCCAGCCTCATTATAATATTTAAACAGACGACCCTCCGCCCGGCAGCGGATTGGCCACATGCCCCCTGTCCCACCTCCATTGAAACCGGAAGTGGGCGGGTTGGAGGCGTGTTGTAGTTCACTTTTTTAACACTTTAGTCTCCCCAACCCACCTGTTTTTTGGGGTTAAAATTCCCCCCGCAAAGTCTGAACCAGGAAATGTAAGTTAGAATATATAATTCAATGTAAATTTGTGTACAGAAAGTGAAATGAAAAGAGGGAAAGAAAGATGGGGTAAGAGAAAGAGAAAAAAGAGACACCAAGAAAAAGTAAAAAAATCTTTTTTATTTTAATTTTTTTTTAAATCACCAACATTAAATAAAATCTGAAGGAATAAGACTCCACACTTGGAAAAGTTAATTTTCAGTGCCAGAAAGGTTGCTTGGTAGTAATTAAGACTTATCACGCCGTTAAAAATTCAGTTACACTTGAATGGACAAACCCTAACTTATTCTGGTGTGTTTAGTGGGTAGTTAGTAGGTAAGTACAGCAACTTCACGCCCTTTATGTGTTTTAATGGTGCATCTATCGGTAAGTTACCAGTGTAGCGAAACTTGTGGAGGAGCAGGGCATCTTGGAAAACATCTTTTTGAATTCTGCCTTTTACTGCTCGTGTGCGGACGCCGGAAGTTGCTGTCTAATTTACTCCTTCATAACGGTGAACGCTGATAACATCACATTATTATTACCACAAAATCCGAGCCATTGTTTGCTACTGTATATAATTTTATTTGTGAATAAACCTGTGTAATAGTTTATCCAAATATGAAAAGAGTCATACTTGGTTGAACTGATCCATCTTCTGAAGTGATGAAGTGGAATCCTATGTACCATCCAATAGAAATTTTAGAAGAAAAAGGATTGTTTGTCCTATAACATGTTATGTTTCATTCAATTGTAAGATTTGCAAAATTTCTGCATTTCCCCGAAGGCTGTTATTAATAAACGGGACCCTGTGTGGACATTTTAAATTAAAAAGGGTACCCAAGATGGCATCCGTGCCTCGTGGCAGAAAGCCTGTGGGATTTTAAAATGGACTCTGCAACGCAGACAGCTTGTGGATCAAAACCCAAGCTGCAGTTTTCTGTGAAGAGAGACTTTGTATTTTGAAACCAGACATGACTCTGAATTATGTATTAGACCGAATTGGAGACAACTCTAAATTCAGTTTAGGCCTATAGTTAAGGCCATCAAGCAGTCTACATATATAATCGGAAACAGATTAAGAGAGCCATCGAGGGCGGACAGGCCCATCAAGGAACATTCATGACAATACAAGTCGATTATCGGGCCAGTAGATGCGATTACCGGCCACCTAAAACCAGTTAGTATGGATTGCTACCATTATTTAAAATAGCCCGCCAAGATTAAGACAAAGAACTAACCTGATTTGGCGCGCAGATAAGGGTTTTCGAAAGGAGCATAATTGAAGGCCCCCGGGTAGCAATCGCTCTCTTCTGCTCTGCTGCTCTGCTCTTCTCTTCTCTCTCTGCTCTTCGGCCCCTTGCCCTCGTGGCTGCCGCTCTTTCCCCGTTCCGCGCTTACCCCCTGGCCTTTGCCCGTGCCTTTTGCCACTCCATCTGAAAAATAGCCCCGGCACTGCATCGGGTGGACACGGACAATTCAGGCCAGGCGAGGCGGGACGCGACGAGGGGAGGAGGGAAGACCACCGGAGGGAAGGCCACCTGAGGAAGAGCGACTGAAGAGGACCAACTGAGGAGACAAACTGAGGGGAGGCTTCGAATTATCGGGCCTTCAGCCTCAGCCGACCTTCGAATATCTGCACACCAACTCAAACTGTCGGCTGGTGAAGAAGAATCATCCCTGCAAGATAAAGTACCCAAACAGAGACTTTAACTTCGGGGTACTTGAACCTGGACAATGCCCTTGCAGCGTCCAGAGACCACGTGACGACGGCAGGCTCCAGAGAGCACCAAGAGCGAACCCCGAACCCTGCCGCTGTTTTGAGTCCAACAAACCCTTTTGATTGGTGAGCATGAAGTTCTGTCCCCTCATAGCTTAATCTAGTTAGGTATAGGGGGTGGGATAAGGATAAGGGGATTGTTAAGATAGTTGCCTTCCCTCGATGTGCCGTGTGTTCCCCATTCCCTGTATAAGTATAGTTATTGTTTTGTATTTTTGCCTGTAGAAGTGTACACTAGTAATTTTCCATAAGATTGTATCAGCTTTTCCTTTTCAATAAAATCTTGTTTTTTGTTTACATCCAAACGCCTTGTACCTAAGTCCGGTGTCTAGAACCCAGGGGCGTGGGAGCGATTCGAACCGCTCACATAAACAGTCAGAGGCATAACTGACTGGGCGCGCGCGCAACCACCACAGGCCACCCCCTACAAATATATGCATAAAATTAACTTTCAAACCATTTGGCCTATTTTATGGAAGTTGCGTTCTGCAGTGAAAACAAGAAAGAAGTATTGGGAGTAAGCTCACATCGTAACACTTCTACAAAAATAAAATACTGTAGATGCTGGAAATCTGAAATAAAAACAGAAAATGCTGGAAATACGCAGCAGGTCAGGCAGCATCTTTAGAGAGAGAAAAAGAGTTATCGTTTCCAGACCCAACAGCAGCAGCAGCGGCGGCGGCGGCAGTGCGGACCTGAGAGGGTCGAGAGGCGGGATAAAAGCGCCAGAGTCCAGGTGAGGCTCCACAGCAGCAGCGGCAGCGGCGGCAGTGCGGACCTGCGAGGGACAAGGGTCCAGAGGCAGGATAAAAGCGCCAGAGTCCAGGTGAGGCCCCACAGCAGCAGCGGCGGCGGCGGCAGTGCGGACCTGCGAGGAACAAGGGTCGAGAGGCGGGATAAAAGCGCCACACTCCAGGTGAGGTTTACTAATCTCCAATCTCCGAGCTCAGAGGAAGGGAGAGAAGTAAAATGTAATCGAAGTGTGACATCACCAGAAAGCAGGTAAGTGATTGGTTGGTGAGTATTTCTCTCTTTTTAAACTTTAACTCTGTGGTTTATAGTTACTAAGGTCTCTCTGGTTTAGCGGGGACTGTTGATAAACCATTTAACTGTAGTGTAATTGGTGGGATTAATTGGTTTAATTTAATTTCAATTAATTAAAGGGTAAGTCATGGCAGGACAGCCCGGCCACGTGATATGCTCCTCCTGCGCTATGTGGGAACTCAGGGACACTTCCTGTATCCCTGACAACTACGTGTGCAGGAAGTGTATCCAGCTGCAGCTACTGACAGACTGCACTGCGGCGCTGGAGCTGCAATTGGATGCATACTGGAGCGGTCACGATGCTGAGGACATCGTGAATAGCACGTTTAGAGAATTGGACACACCACAGGTAGAGTTTAGACAGGCAGAAAGCGAAGGGGTGACCAACAGGCAGAGTACTAGGCGCAGGCAGGTAGTGCAGGGGTCCCCTGTGGACATCCCCCTCTCAAACAGATACACCACTTTGAGTACTGTTGGGGGGGATGGCTTATTGGAGGAAGGCAGCAGCAGCCAACTTCCTGGCACCAGGGGTGGCTCTGCTGCACAGCGCGGGAGGAAAAAGAGGGGTAGAGCTATTGTAATAGAGGATTCTATTGTAAGGGGAATAGATAGGCATTTCTGCGGCCGCAAACGAGACTCCAGGATGGTGTGTTGCCTCCCTGGTGCAAGGGTCAAGGATGTCTCAGAGCGGCTGCAGAACATTTTGGAAGGGGAGGGTGAACAGCCAGTTGTCGTGGTGCATATAGGTACCAACAATATAGGTAAAAACCGGGATGAGGTCCTAAAAGCTGAATATAGGGAGCTTGGAGGTAAATAAAAAAATAAGATCTGAAAGGTAGTAATCTCAGGATTGCTACCAGTGTCATGTGCTAGTCAGAGTAGAAATAGAAGGATATTTCAGCTGAATACGTGGCTAGAGGAATGGTGCCAGGGGGAGGGATTCAAGTTCCTAGGACACTGGAACCGGTTCTGGGGGAGGTGGGACCAGTTCAAACCGGATGGTTTGCACCTGGGCAGGGCTGGAACCGATGTCCTGGGGGAGTGTTTGCTAGTGCTCTGGGGGAGGGTTTAAACTAAGATAGCAGTGGGTAGGGAACCTGAGCAAGGGGACAGAGGAAAGGGAAACAAGGATAAAAGCAAAAGAATGGAAGGAGAAAAACAAAAGCGGCAGTCAGAGAAATCAATGGTTTAAATCAAACATGGCCACAGTAAATAATAATTCTAATAGGTCTAAGAGCGTTAAAAAAACAAGCCTGAAGGCTTTGTGTCTTAATGCGAGGAGCATTCGTAATAAGGTGGATGAATTGGCTGCGCATATAGAGGTAAACGAATATGATTTGGTTGGGATTACAGAAACGTGGCTCAAGGATGGCCAAGGCCGGGAACTCAACATCCAGGGGTATTCGATATTCAGGAAAGATAGGCAAAAAGGAAAGGGAGGTGGGGTAGCATTACTGGTTAAAGAAGGGATTAACACAATTGTAAGGAAGGATATTAGCTCTGATGATGTGGAATAGTATGGGTAGAATTGAGAACTACCAAGGGGCAGAAAACTTTAGTGGGAATGGTATATAGACCTCCAAACAGTAAGGCAAAGGTTGGGGATGGCATTAAAAGGGAAATTAAAGAAGCGTGCAATAAGGGCACAGCAGTCATCATGGGTGACTTTAATCTACATATAGATTGGGCTAACCAAATTAGTAACAATACTGTGGAGGAGGAATTCCTGGAGTGTTTACGGGATGGTTTCCTGGACCAATATGTCGAGGAACCAACCAGAGACCAGGCCATCTTAGACTGGGTATTAAGTAACGAGAAAGGATTAATTAGCAATCTTGTTGTACGAGGCCCCTTGGGTCAGAGTGACCATAATATGATCGAATTCTTCATTAAGATGGAGAATGAAGTGGTTGACTCAGAGACTAGGGTCCTAAATTTAAATACAGGAAACTACGATGGTCTGAGGCGCAAGTTGGGTAAGATTGATTGGGGAATGTCACTCAAAGGGTTGACGCAGGATAGGCAATGGCAAACATTCAAAGGCCGCATGGGTGAACTACAGAATTTGTTCATCCCAGTTTGGCATAAAAATAAAACAAAGAAGGTGACTCAACCATGGCTCAGAATGGAAATTAAGGATAGCATAAGATCCAAGGAGAGGAGATATAAATTGGCCAGAGAAAGCAATAATCCTGAGGATTGGGAGCAATTTAGGATTCAACAAAGGAGGGCAAAGGGATTAATTAAGAAGGGGAAAATAAAATATGAGAGTAAGCTTGCATGGAACATAAAAACTGACTGTAAAAGCTTTTATAGATATGTGAAGAGAAAAAGATTGGTGAAGTCAAGCGTAGGTCCCTTGCAGTCAGAATCAGGGGAATTTATAATGGGGAACAAAGAAATGGCAGGCCAACTTAATACATATTTTGGTTCTGTCTTCACAAAGGAGGACACAAATAACCTCCCAGAGATGCCAGGGAACATAGGGTCTGATGAAAGGGAGGAACTGAAAGAAATCATTATTTGTAGGGACATGATGTTAGGGAAATTGATGGGATTGAAGGCCGATAAATCCCCAGGGCCTGATAATCTACATCCTAGGGTACTTAAGGAAGTGGCTCTAGAAATAGTAGATGCATTGCTGATCATCTTCCAACATTCGATGGAATCTGGAACAGTACCCATGGATTGGTGGGTAGCTATTGTTACCCCACTATTCAAAAAAGGTGGTAGAGAGAAAATGGGGAATTACAGACCGGTAAGCCTGACATCGGTAGTGGGGAAAATGCTAGAGTCCATTATAAAAGATGTAATAGCAGAGCACTTGGAAAACAGTGACAGGATCGGACAAATTCAACATGGATTAACAAAAGGTAAATCGTGCTTGACTAATCCACTGGAATTTTTTGAGGATGTAACTGGTAAAATAGATAAGGGAGAACCAGTGGATGTGGTGTATCTGGACGTTCAGAAGGCCGTCGATAAGGTCCCGCATAAGAGATTAGTGGGTAAAGTTAAGGCACATGGGATTGGGGGCAAGGTATTGACTTGGATAGAGAACTGGTTGGCAGACAGAAAGCAAAGAGTTGGAATAAACGGGTCTTTTTCCGAGTGGCAGGCAGTGACTAGTGGGGTGCCGCAGGGATCGGTCCTTGGACCCCAGCTATTCACAATATATATTAATGATCTAGACAAGGGACCTAGATGTAACATCTCCAAATTTGCAGATGACGCAAAGCTGGGTGGGCGTGTGTGCTGTGAGGAGGATGTCGAGAAACTCTAGGATGATTTGGACATGTTGGGAGATTGGGCAGAAACATGGCAGATGCAATATAACGTGGATAAATGTGAGGTTATCCACTTTGGTGGCAAAAACAGGAGGGCAGATTATTATCTAAATGGCAATAGATTGGCAGAAGGGGAAGTGGAACGAGACCTGGGTGTTCTTGTGCACCAGTCGCTGAAGGTAAGGATGCAGATGCAGCAGGTGGTTAAGAAGGCAAATGGTATGTTGGCCTTCGTTGCGAGAGGGTTTGAGTACCGGAACAAGGATGTCTTGCTGCAGTTGTGCAGGGCCTTGGTGAGACCACATCTTGAGTATTGTGTGCAGTTTTGGTCACCTTATCTGAGGAAGGATGTTCTTGCCATGGGCGAAGATTCACCAGGCTGGTACCTGGGATGGCAGGAATGACGTATGAGGAGCGATTGGGTCAATTGGGCTTATACTCGCTGGAATTTAGAAGAATGAGAGGTGATCTCATTGAAACTTATAAAATTCTGACAGGACTGGACAGACTAGATGCAGGAAGGATGTTCCCGATGGTCGGGGAGTCCAGAACCAGGGGACACAGTCTAATGATAAAGGGTAAGCCATTTAGGACAGAAATTAGGAGGAATTTCTTCACCCAGAGAGTGGTGAACATGTGGAACTCTCTACCACAGAAGGCAGTGGAGGCCAGTTCATTAAATATATTCAAGGAGGAGTTGGATATATTTCTTAAGGCTAAAGGGATCAAGGGATATGGGGAGAAAGCAGGGACAAGGTACTGAATTTGGATGATCAGCCATGATCGCATTGAATGGCGGAGCAGGCTTGTAAGGGGTCGTTTTAACGAGCTTGTGGTGTGCGAGATCGGTTTTTGATTTCACACTGCCCGTGAGCGGTTCCGAAGCGCTCCCCCTCACCGGTTCTAGACACTGGGCTTATTGCCAGACCACCTTGATGTGTTGGCCCAACTTGTGACTCGGAAGACAAATGGATCAGGTGAGACAAGGTAAGTTTTAAATCAAAGGTATCTTTATTTTTAAGGAGAATAAAACATAGAGAATGAAGAAACAATGCAGACAAAAATCATGAACACGCCTCTCAATGGGAACTAAAATTTAACACACAAGAGTTACTTTGACTATCATAATACATCAATTCTAGATCAGCGATATAATAAAACGGGGGTGGAGAAAGCACACGGCATAACGAAGGATGAATAACACTCCCGAATTACAAAGCCCTTAATATTAAAAACCCTCCCGTCTCTAAAATATACCTCAACTAGATCAGCTAGGTGGAGTTGGGCCTCTATGCTCACCAGGGTTTTAAAAAAAACTGTCCTTGACCTTGGAGCTCCTGTATCGTCCGGGATCTCCAATCTTCCTTATGGGACCAGCTCCTGAACCTGCTCTCCTGCTCGAACTTGTAGGCCCTCCGTGCTCCTCGTGTCTGTGTGAAACTGTGTTTTTTTTTGAATGTCTCTTTCCCCCCAACAGTTATACTGTTTTCTTGCCCTTATCTTGGTGCCAAATCAGGGGTTTTCTTTTGTTAAAGTAATGGGCAGGCTGCTTTGACAAAAGCGGGTACTTTATTTTAATGTCTTGTAAATGAAACTAATGGGATCAGTCCTGTGTCCCTCTGAGTTTGGTACAGATAATAGGTTTTATCTGTGCTCTGCGATTTCAGAGATGGGTTTGCGTTTTGCTAGCAATTAACACACCTTGAGGTGTAAATACCTTTGTTTTGATTTCGTCACTACTGTAACCATCGGTGGCGACTCAGGTTTCTTTAAGATACTGCAGTGGTATGTCCTTCTGAAATGAGTCATGTGATCTGCCAACTCCATCTTGTGTTCATAAAATGTGGCCATTTCAGGGGCTTTACAATGTAGACTGTATTTTCCTGGATTTTTGCGAAGCCTACAGTCCCCCCTGTGATACAATGGACATCTCAAATCGTCATTTGTATCATGAATGTTTTAGGGTGAGCATAAATCTGTTCCCCCCCCCAACTGACCTTCCCCGTAGTTTACCTGACTATGGAGTGTACCTCACACACGCACTTTCCTCATCCCGAAAACGGAGTTGAGTAGATATCCCCTGCCGGAGAAACATTTATGCTATGTACAGACTCACCTTAGAGTCATAACCTGACGCAACACAATCTTTGTTATAATACACCAAAAACAGATGGAATAAAAACATTTAGCTGCACGGGCGAGTCCCTGTTTATGCTGACATAGTGGCCCCGACAATTCCGCTGACTGGGGAACTCCCTGTCGTGTCCCTTCCTCCTATACTGGACACAAACCAGGTACAGAACGATCCCTACCTGGCACACCACTAAGACGTGGGAAGCCAGTCTGACCCATGATGGGATCTCTATATTATCAAAAAGGTCCCACCATGGTGGAACCACTATGTCTTGGATTTTTGCCCCTATGTCGGTGGTTTTCTGCTCTAAAGTAAAGAAGTGCTTCTGAGAGACAGTAACTGCTTTCAGCAGTTCGGTTAAATGTTCTGGGAGAGGGGGAATTGTGAAACCAAAGTGGGCCACGTACTTCTGGAGATCGATGAAGTTCTCCTTGACAGTGAGGTGAACAGTGGATGGTTCAGGGATCGGGATAATCCGCAGCTGTGCCAATTGAACTACTGCCTCGGGTTTGAAACAGAAGCTGCTTTCACTGACCGCGCACCAGCCATGCTGTCCATGCTGGTAGTGAGACGCTGCGGTGGCGACACAATATGCCCCACCTCCTATGTATGCCACCTGTGGGGGAACATGGCCCTGTGCCATGGCATCCATGGTGCAATTGATAGGCTTAGCGTCAGCAGAACTGAACCCGCACTGTGGTGTTGAATAGGCATTCAAGTGCTGGGGACACAGGATTATGTGTGCTCCCCGGCTACGGCACCCCGAGAGGTCAGTCCCCGTCATAGCATGCTCCCACTTAATGACATAGGGTGGGACCTCTGCGAAACGGACGTGTGCTCCCCCCCGAATGACTCCAATGTTCACCACCCTATACACCGGCGCAGGTCGGGCCGCCCTACTCATTACTGGGATCCGCATGACGACCCCCATGATGGTGTGGTTGGAGCGACCACAGTCCACCGGGACTGGGTAGGCCTCAGAAGCGAGCCGGAGCTGGCACGGACTCAACGCGTTCTCAAAGGGGTGGAGGGCTGCGAGGTGTTTGTTACTGATCCAGGAGGGGACCAAACCCTGTTTTAAGTCCTCCAGATTGCTGCGGCCCTCGCCCAGCAACCATGCTCCGTATAGTACGCACACCTCATTCTGGGCAGCCTGATCTGAGGCGTTCCTGTCCTCCCTAATGAGAGCGTTGACCGTCTGAGCCTGCTTCTCCAGCTCTGCTATGATTTCTTTTAAATGGAGAGTCATAGCCTGGTCCTCATGGAGCTCCGAACCCACCACCCGATTTTCGTCTGTGAGGATCCCCCTCAACTGGGTCTTTAACCCGTTAACCTGCCGTTGCAATTCGATGTCGTCCATACTATTTATGATGGACGACCCAGTATTAAACCCTGTGAACCAGTCATTCACGGCGCCCCTTCTTTGTCTCCCCAATTGCTCCCATTCCTTGTGGCCCTCGGTGTAGAGTTCGGTTCTATTGACCCCCGCGAAGCCAAACTCGTAAAACTTCTGCAGGGTCTCTTTCAGCAGGGCCTGATACAGCCTTGCCGTTTCTACGGGGCACCATTCTGGCAGGTGCACCTTGGTCAGGTTGAGGATGACCGAGGCCACCGCGTAATGGACCCCCTGATAGGCCATTTGGTCAGTGGGAACTAATACTAACCCGTTCCCTGGTCCCTTGGTGGTGGTGGGGCATCCCTCTGCTACCGTCCGTGGTGTCTGCGTCGTGGGCAGGGGCTGTCGGGGGCTGGTCACTAGCTCAGTGGCATTAACCGCGATTGGGGAGTAGGGGACTGCGCATGCATCCAAGCGCGATTCCCAGTCTATCCCCCTCCCGTTATCTTGCCACTGGCTGTGGAAAATGATGGAAACACCTGTGGGGCAGACTTTCTCTGAACCCCACATACACACATAAATCCCCTGATCGGGTTCCCACCATTTATCCCAGCAAAATGTCAACCCTCCCTGGGTCCCTGTGATAGTCCGGTGAGTGTTGTTCCCTAACCTTTCCCACTTTCCTCTGGGGTTCCCCATGTCCCTGCTCAGTTTCCTGAGCCACCACCACCTATCCAGGGGGCGTACCCACTGCAGGTTAGGCACATACGTTTCCCCACAGTCACACTGATCCGCGTGGCCTGGATCTTGATCCGAGGACACGACAAAGAGACTTCCCCGTATGTGAAGCCAGTTTCGCTTGAATATTTCGTGGTGTTCGAGCCCAGCCATCCGGGCCAGTTGCCCTCGTGGGTGTACCCAACGACTTCCTCTGCTTCGCGCAGGCCTTGCCCGTCGTGGGCCAGAGGCGCAGTCTCCCCGGAGCATCCAAAGATACGGTGATCCTCCGTCTCTCCTCTCCAGGCGACGTTGAGGCCCACCAGGGCCGCGAGGATGATGCCTCCGACTGGCATCATCTTGTTATGATCTGGCGGAGAGATAGAAAAAGGTTTCGAGCCGGGCTCCCTGGGCTCCTCGGCTTGAGTGCGGGGTGAGTGGGTCCCGCGACCCTAGCTCACTTAAAACTTGCCACATTCTACCGCTCCAAAGTGCTACCATACTTCCAGAAGACCACATCACTTATTTTCTGAAATTACAATAAACTAAACCTTATTACCCAAAACTATATAAATATATACATCTGCCGCCCGTCTCCGGGCGGCCAGCTTATAATCTGCGGGGACCGTCGCAGGCCTCCCCCTGCTGCGTTCCCACATCGGTCTCGGCTGCTGGTCCCTGGCAGCCCGTGGCTGCTGGCTGTGGACCGTTTAAACTTCTCGCAGCTTTCTTCCGGGGGGTCACTCTTGTGAAAACCGGCGACCAAACCTTCTTCGGTTGCGGTTTCCTATTTGACCGTCTAAGGGTCACCACATATGAGGCTTCCTCGTAGGTCGGACCCTTGGCTGGAGTTTTGGCCCTGGCTGCAGTCCGTGGCTTCCCCACGACTGCCGGCTGTGGGCTTCCTCCCGCAGGCTCTGCCTCCCTAGGCTCTGGGTCAGCGGCAGGCACCTCTCCGCTACCTGGGACTCCAGGTTGAGAGTCTCCGCCCCCAGATGCCACCTCTCTAATGCTGCACTCAGGGGCAAGACCTAAGACCTCCGGCTCCTCCCCTTCACCGCAGTCGGGGGCGGGACCTTCGTCCTCCGACTCGGCTTCCTTGTGACCAGGGACAGGAACTAGGACCTCCAGCTCCTCCCCTTCTGGGTGACCAGGGACAGGACCTAGGACCTCCGGCTCCTCCCCTTCTGGGTCCCAGAACAATGGGGGGTCTCCCGTGTGGACGGGACAACTCCTCCCCTCACGTAGGCTGCTCGTCCAGCCTGTGTGACCTGCGGCTGCAGCTCCCCTGCAGTTTTTAATTCTTTGCTGCCTTTTTCAGCCCCCGCTGCCTGCTTCCCTGCCTCCGGCTTAAACAGCTTACATTGATTGATGTGAAACCATTTTGTGCGCCGGGGCAGTTTCACAGCATACACCATGGGGCTGGCCTGATCTACGATGCTGTAGGGACCCATGTAAAGTGGCTCAAAACTCCCCACACGGGCGAAGTTCCTTACCATCACTAGATCCCCTACCTCCCAGCGATGGGTTTTACTGGGCTCGAGCAGCATCCTATTTCCCTGATGCTGCCTCCCCATGTTACCTGCGGCCCCCTCATAGATCCTTTGGAGGCGTTCAAGGAGCGTGCGGGCAAATTTACCCCGATTCACCTCCCTTAGCTGCCCCTCCATTAGGACTGGGGCCAGGACATGTGTGGGGGTTCTCATGACCCTCCCGGTCATGAGCTCATGCGGAGAGTACCCCGTACTCTTCGACTGGCTGGAGCGGATCCCCATGAGGACAAGAGGCAGGACTTCTGCCCACCTTTGGGGCGAACCCATTATCTCTTTCCTCATTTTTTCTTTTAAGGTGCGGTTCATCCGCTCCACAATCCCCGATGACTGTGGATTGTAGGCTACGTGCCATTTCCCCTGAATGCCCAGCAGCATCAGGGTGTTCTGCATTACTTGGCCGGTAAACTGGCTTCCCTGATCGCATTCCACGAACTGGGGCAGTCCCCATCTCGAGAACACCTCCCGCACCAAGATTCTCGCAGTCCCTAACGCTGTGGCTGTTCGGCAGGGGAAGGCTTCAACCCATTTAGAGAACACGTCCACCAGAACGAGGCAGTACTTATAGCCTTCCTGGGTGGTGGGTAAGGGTCCGATATAGTCAATTTGGATTGACTGCCATGGTCCCTCTACCCTCCTAACGTGTCCCATCGGCACCTTCCTCCTGTGAGGATCGGGGTTATTTGCCGCGCACACAAGACAGTTCGCGCAAAACTCCCGGACGTCCTCCCGGAGTCCTGGCCACCATCCTACTTGTTCCACCCGCTGCCAGGTGACCTCAGGCCCGGGGTGCCCTGCTCCTGGTCCCTCATGGGCCAGTTGAAGGAATTCCCTCCGGTGCTGCTGAGGCACCACCCACTGCTCTTCTTTAAACAGCATTCCCTCTCTTATGGACAGGGATGCTGCACCATACGGGCCTTCCATTTTCTTCCCCTCGCTAACCGCGTTAAATACCCCTCTCAGGGCAGGGTCCTGAGATTGGACCGATTTGAGATCCGGGGCTAGCGCTACCCCTACACTCTTCTGGATCCCATCCCTGCCTTTTACAGCTGCCAGTGGTCCGGACCCGTAGGGGCCCCAGAAAATGCCGGTCTGGGCACCCTCTCTCGCCAGTGCGTCAGCTCGCTGGTTCCCCTGACCGCGAGGTTCTGTGGAGGAGTGAGCCTTCACCTTGTGGATGAAGACGTCACCCTTCTCCCCCACGGCTGCCAGGATCTTCTCCAGCAGGGGCTTTACCACCAAGGGTCTCCCATCCGCGGAAGTGAATCCGCGACGGGACCAGATGGCCAGGTATTCGGTACATGAATTGCATGTAAACATGCTGTCTGAGCAAATCGTGTACGGGGTAGGGAAAACTTCGGGATGGGTAACCACATATGCCACAGCAGACAGTTCTGCCTGCTGGGCGCTCATGGTACTGGGGAGTTTAATCGCCAACGCAATGTCAGCTGTTGGGTCATACACTCCAAACCCCGTGAGCCGCTTTCCAGTGGATACTGTGCTGGAACCATCCACGTAAATCTCACGGCCGGTGGGATGAATCCCAGCCCGGAGACCAACGTCGACCTCCCATACCCCTTCAACGGAACATTGATGGGCTGTCCCAGGGTAAGCCAGGTTGGCGGCTAATCTGGGCTCGCACAGGCCTCGTACCCGCAGATCCATTTGTGAGAGGAGTAGGGTCCAGTGCGCAATGCGGGCACTGCTTACTGTCCCATCCTTAATCCTCCCATCCAAAAGCATTTTGGTGGGCGTGTGGTGTGTGAGGAGGGTGATGGGGGAGGTGCCTGTGAAGGTGGCGGATCTTTTCACAGCCCAGTGTGTGGCCAAGAGGTGCCGCTCACAGACCGAGTAGCTCCTCTCCACGTCGGTGAGCACCCTGGAGGAGTAAACCACGGGTCTCAGCTTGCCATGTCGCTCCTGGAGCAACACAGCACTCAGACTGTCCCCACTGGCCGCCACCTCCAGGAAGAACTCCCTTCCGCCATCTATCGCTCCCAGGGCCGGTGCGGTCTGCAGCTTCCTTTTTAGGAGCTCAAACGCGGCCTGGCATCCTTCATCCCATGACCACTCCACTCCCTTGTGCAGGAGTCGGAGTAGTGGGGCTGCCATGGCCGCATAGTCCTCCATGAAGTCTCGGCAGTACCCGGTTAGCCCTAGAAATGACCTCGCACCCTTTATGGTGACGGGGACCGGTAACTCCTGTACCGCCTCCCTCCTAGCCCTATCGATGGCCCTTTCTCCGGCGCGGATGGTCAGCCCCAGGAACTTGACTTCCTTTTGACCAATCTGCGCTTTCTTTGGGTTGACTTTGAACCCCCTTCTGGTCAGTAGTTCCAACAGTTCAGCCAGCAGTGGGCCGTGCTCCCCGACCGTGTCGGTAAACAGGAGCAGGTCGTCCACGTACTGTACTAACTGAAGGGGCTGACTGAACTCCTTCAGGCTGTCCGCCATGCATTGGTGGAAAATGCTGGGACTATTGTGGAAGCCTTGTGGCAAGCAATTCCAGGTATACTGTTGCCCTCTGAAAGTAAAGGCAAATTTATACTGGTCCTCCCTCCGCACAGGGATCGACCAGAACCCATTGGAAATATCCAGCACCGTGAACGTGGTCGCGGATGCGGGGATACTCCCAATGAGGTCGGCCACTGCTGTCACTGTGGGGGCACATGCGGGGATGTTGCTGTTCAACACCCGATAGTCCACCGTGGCTCTCCAGGAATTGTCCGGTTTCTTAACCGGCCAAAGCAGAGAGTTCACATGGGTGGCTATAGGCCTCAACACCCCCTGCTGTACCAGCGCTGATATGGCCACCTCCATATCAGCCTCTGCTTCCTTTGGGAAGTTGTACTGCCTTTGGGGCCGGGCCATGGGATCCCCATCTACCCTAACCTCAAAGCCAGCAACCCTCCCACAGTCGTGTTTGTGCGTGGCGAACGCACCTAACTGAGCCTGCACCTCAGCTCTAAATACTTCTGGGATACCCTCCATCATTTCACCGAGGTCGTAACTCCCTTTCAGCTTCATGGCACACAGGGTTCCCTTCCCATCCTTTCCCGGGATTACTACCACTCCACTTTCCTTTCCGGTGTCGGCCCCCCAAAGGCAATGGTTCCTGAGGTCCACGAGGATCCCATGGCCCACGATAAAGTCGGCCCCTAGGATCCCCTTCCCTCCCTCCGCATCCCATCTCGCCAGGACACATGTCCACTTTGTCTGGAGTGTGCCCAGGTGGATCGAGAGCGGCCTGGAGAACGCACCCGTCTGCTCCGCCCCTGTGAACCCCGATAGGACGTATGGAACCCCGTTAGACAGAGGTGAGGTGGTGGGATTCTCCGTATGGATCACGGTGCATGAAGCTCCTGTATCCAACAGATAAGTCCTCGTTTCCTTCTCTACCTCCATCTGCACGAGCGGTCTCTTCCATCCGTCGTACTGGAGCGCACATAGATAGACGGGCTGCGCAGGCTCCAGTCATTGCGGGCCACTTTGGGAAGGGGTTGGGGGAACCGCTGGACCGGTGGTGGCTGCTATCTTTCCCTTAGTGAGGACCAATGACCTCACTGAAGCCAGCAGCACGTCCAGCAGCTCTGGAGGGACAGTTGGCTCCGTCTCTCTCTCTGGGGCAGAGGTCCGGGGTGTGGCCGGGGCTTGGGCTGGGGCTGTGGGGACCTTTTCCCTTGTGTCCTTCCAGGGATTCTTACAGTCCCTGCGCCAATGCCCCTCCTTCCCGCAGCCATAGCACGTTTGTCGGCTTTGGTTGGGACGGCTCCCTTCCTGGCGCCACTCTTTACGGGGCTCGTCACCGGGCCTGACCTCACAAACTTTCCCGTTTTGCTGGGGTGTCTCACTATCCCTTCCGTTTCTAAAGGTGACGGTGAGTTGGCGGATCACCGTCGCCTCCGTGGTCAGAGGGTTTCGGGGGTCGAACCAGGCCATTGCCTGCGTTCGAACGTGGGGCAGGGAGTTATTCATCAGGCACCTGAGCCAGTGGACTAACTGGTCCCCGTCCAGGTTCGCTCGCGCCGGCATTCCCGGGCACGCACCCTGGTAGACTGGCCACAGCCTGTCCGCGAACGCCTGCGGGAATTCCCCGGGGAGCTGGACTGTTTTCTCCACCCGGGTGAACGGACTCCCCTCGTTCATCCCCATGGCCTCCAGGATCTTGTCCTTCAGCCTGCCATAATTTTCCTGACCCCTCTTACACCCATTGGGTAGCGTCTGGAGGAGATCGCTACCCAGGGAGAACAACATCATCTTGGCCTTCTCTGCCTCGTCGCAGTCGTTAACACAGGCCGCCTGCTCTATCTCCCTAAAGTGAAGAGAAGGGTCCCCCTTCATGGTGAGCTTGGGGATGTGGCTCACCATGGAGCGCAATTGTTGCGCACCGTGTGGCACCAGGAATTGGTTCTGGAGGTCCCCAGGTTCCCCGTCGTCACCGGGTGGTCCGTACCTCCGTTGTGTCACGGGGTACACCAGTCCCGGTCCCTGATTCTCTCTCGGGCTACCCTGGTCTACCTTGGATTCTTCATCCTCCATCCCCTCCTGATCCCAGACCTCTGGAAAACTAGGGGCTAGGGGTGATGGCTGTGAAATCTCGGGCTCCCTAACCCGTTTTGTTCTGGGGGCTGCCTGCGGGACTTCCCTGCTTGGGTTACCGTTGAACTCAGCCTGGCCGACCTTGGGGCTAATGAAGCATATCATCCCCTTTGCCCTGGCCAATGCCAGATTCAGGCTTTCTGTTTCCTGCCTACAGGGGCCGTGGTCTGCCTTCTCAAACCCTTGAGCGCAGGCCAGCTTATAAGTTGCTTTTACTTCGCCTACCTTTTCCTCCTGTGCCTTCAGTTCCCCTGTAAGGCGGCTAATCTCTGTTTTTAATCTCCTCTCTTTCTCCCTGGATTCTCTTGCCTGATACTCTACATGTTCTACCCTGAACCTAGCGCTCCCCTCCAGCTCAGCTATCTTGCCCTCCAGCCTTTCTACCTTCCCCCAATGGTCCCGGACCATCGCTGCCCTCTCTTGGCTTATGGCCTCCAGAGCCACTAGCACCTTCCCTTCCGCTGCAACCTTTTCCTGCAGCTCCCGGGACAAAGCTTAATTTTGGTTTCCTTACTGGCCAGAACCTGCTTTTTATAGCACATAAGCCACACCACTTTTTCAATGCCCTTGCGGTGCTCTTTACTAGCTGTCCACTGGGCGGCTGCCTTTAGGGGACACTCGGCTCCTAACAGGTCATATACCCATTTTTTTGCTACATTTACTTTGCCACACACGTAGGAGGATAACCTGCCCTCCATAACATCTGTCTCACCCGAGTCTTTGTCCACCACACAAGGGTTCTGTAGCCAGTGTCCCATCTGGGTCACCATTCTGTAAGGGGTCATTTTAACGAGCTTCTGGTGTGCGAGATCGGTTTTTGATTTCACACTGCTCGTGAGCGGTTCCGAAGCATTCCCCCCTCACCAGTTCTAGACACTGGGCTTATTGCCAGACCACCTTGATGTGTTGGCCCAACTTGTGACTCGGAAGACAAATGGATCAGGTGAGACAAGGTAAGTTTTAAATCAAAGGTATCGTTATTTTTAAGGAGAATAAAACATAGAGAATGAAGAAACAATGCAGACAAAAATCATGAACACGCCTCTCAATGGGAACTAAAATTTAACACACAAGAGTTACTTTGACTATCATAATACATCAATTCTAGATCAGCGATATAACAAAACGGGGGTGGAGAAAGCGCACGGCACAACGAAGGATGAATAACACTCCTGAATTACAAAGCCCTTAATATTAAAAACCCTCCCATCTCTAAAATATATCTCAACTAGATCAGTTAGGTGGAGTTGGGCCTCTATGCTCACCAGGGTTTTAAAAAAAACTGTCCTTGACCTTGGTGCTCCTGTATCGTCCGGGATCTCCAATCTTCCTTATGGGACCGGCTCCTGAACCTGCTCTCCTGCTCGAACTTGTAGGCCCTCCATGCTCCTCGTGTCTGTGTGAAACTGTGTTTTTTTTTTGAATGTCTCTTTTCCCCCAACAGTTATACTATTTTCTTGCCCTTATCTTGGTGCCAAATCAGGGGTTTTCTTTTGTTAAAGTAATGGGCAGGCTGCTTTGACAAAAGCGGGTACTTTATTTTAATGTCTTGTAAATGAAACTAATGGGATCAGTCCTGTGTCCCTCTGAGTTTGGTACAGATAATAGGTTTTATCTGTGCTCTGCGATTTCAGAGATGGGTTTGTGTTTTGCTAGCAATTAACACACCTTGAGGTGTAAATACTTTTGTTTTGACTTCGTTACTACTGTAACCATCGGTGGCGACTCAGGTTTCTTTAAGATACTGCAGTGGTATGTCCTTCTGAAATGAGTCATGTGATCTGCCAACTCCATCTTGTGTTCATAAAATGTGGCCATTTCAGGGGTTTTACAATGTAGACTGTATTTTCCTGGATTTTTGCGAATCCTACAGGCTCGAGGGGCTGAATGGCCTACTCCTGCTCCTATCTTCTATGTTTCTATGTAACACTGAGCTCAACAACTTCAGATCATAACCACCGCTCCCATTTATTTTGGACACAGCTGTTGGTAATGATTCTGCTGTTGCCATTTATACAACCTCTAGACCCATCTTTTGTTTCTTTCCATTACCATCTCCTTGTGCTTTGCACCATCATCCCTTTTGTCATTTAATCTCTCCTGCCTTCTACCCTATTACAGACCATCCCTTTTGTTCTTTCCTGCCCTCCCCCTTTCCCTGCCTCTGTATTTGCTTAAAACCTGCTATATCTCTAACTTTTCCAGTTCTGATGAAAGGCTATCCAACTGAAACGTTAACTCTGTTTCTCTCACCACAGATGCTGCCTGACCTGCTGAGTATTTCCAGAATTTTCTGTTTTTATTTTGTAACAAAACTGGTTTGTTGTCTGGTTTATATATTACAAATTTACCTGTAGACCATTCAAATCCCTGGCCTAGAAATTGAATCATGCCCGAGTTTATGCACGATCCAAGTGCAGGGGCCACTGCTCACTCCAAAAGAGACTGGTGGCAGGACCGCAGGAAATTTGCACAGCCTCGTGTATATTATCGGTGAGCTGCAGGCACCAGTCATGGCCCCAGAGAAAGCTCACTGGTCATGGAAGGGAGCTAGATCGGTCGGCTGGGGGGGAGGGGGGGGAGGTGCGTGAAAGCATTTGGTAGGGGGCAAACGTGGGCTGGCAGAAGCCCGCAGTTTCAATGTGGAGCCAGGAGGAGCAGAAGTACTCCTCTCCTGGCTCCACATTCAGGTAAGTAGAGAATTTTATGCTTACGTTTTTGGTGACAGCCTGCAGCAGTCCCTTAAAGGGACCGTTGATTTGGCTCCTGACCACCCAAGAAAACTGACCGTTCATGGAGCATGCATAGGCAATGCGTCTAATGCCTGTTTCAGGCGGGTGCCCTGGAAACCCGAACCAATATGATATGTCCATATACAGAATGCCCTAACTAGTATGGAGTGCAGTGCACTTCTGATGCAGACTGAGCACACATATGCTGCATGATATATTGGACCTTTCAACGCTCATTTCTTGCATGAAAGCTGGGCACTATGCAATCAAATTCTATGCCCCAGTATCTTTAGTCCAAAACCAAATAGTGGGGGGAGGGAATTGAGTGTTGTCATCCGCCTTTGCAAAACACTTTGCAATGTATTCAGGCACCTATATATGTAATTAAACTCTTTTGCAGGTTCCACAAATTTATATAGGCCGCGATTTCACCTACCAAGGCGGGTCCAGTGCAGCCGATGTCAGTGGCGGGGTGCAACCCCGCTGCTGGCTTCAGCTGCTCTGTGAAAAGATTTTATGATGATTGGGCTTGTTAAGCCCTCCCAGCGCATTTCCCGGCCAATTGAAGGAAGTGGGTCTAATGGCATCACTTGATGACACGTCATCAGCCTGTTTCCCTAAAGGGACCATGCGCAAATTAATTTTTGACAGTTCTGCTGTCAGTGTTCTACAACATTGATGTGCTGCAAGCACTGCACAGAGGTGCACGGCTGCACCCATGCTTAAGGGGGGAGTCACAGCACGTAGGATGGTCCTTTTCCCTTCCCATGGGCGGAAGAGACCTCCCCAGGAGATCAACGCAGCCTGGTTGCACATTGCACAGGAGGACACAAGCAGGGATGTCGTCAGGAGCACCAGGCTGTAGTGGTGCAAACCTTTCAATGATCTCAGTAGATCATGAAACGTTACTGCAAAGCCACACTCAACCTCATCCTGCTGTGCCACTCACCACATCCCCATCCCTCTACCTTCCCTACCCTACTCCTGCACATCCTTACTCACACCAACTTACCTTGCACCTCCACCTATCCCTCTCTATCTACATTATCACTTCCCCAACTCAGTAGCCACCCCTCACACTCACCCTCATCCTAGCAAATAACAACACACAAAGGTAGGCACTTGGGTGTTTTAGCCAATGTTCATGTGAAGTTTCTGTTAATGTGCTGTCAAACATTGAAATCCTTATTTTCAACACTTTGCATTCTTGGACAGATCTGTGTGCACCTTTGGATGTGGCTTAGTGAGTTGCAATGAATGGTGAGACATAACGGTGCCCCCCGCAATGGCAATGAGTGTGAAAGGAATGGCTTGGACATTGTAGGGATACTTTATATTCTTCATGTGTGGTGGTGCCAACCTAGTGAATCATGTGGCAGCCAGGGTGTACAGCGTCAAGCGAAGCAAATCTGGCCATGGTGAAGCCATCCCTGGTGTTCCGGGCAGCAATGTACTGGGGTGCTGATGCCCTCTGTCCTGTGCAGCATCAGTTGATTGTGGAGAAGGTTGGTGTTGTTGTTGGTGATGCTGATGTGCCTGGTGTTGCTGGTGTTGGGACTGATCGTGGTGGGATTCTGAGGACCAAGGTGAGAGAGTGTAAATCGTACCCATTCTGATGTAATAGATGGCAGGTGAAGGTGAGATGACAGAAGCAAATCTGTCAATGGTGACAGAGGTTGTTCCAACGAGGTCGCACTGGACAGAAAGTTGGCTCCTAACACTTGCAAGCTGCATAAAGCTCAATCTGTCTTCCAAATGTAGTAAGCAACAGCTTCTGAGCTTGGATAGTGAACAGCTGTGAGATGGGAACTTTTGCAGCTGTCAGTTCTTCAGATAATTCAATGCTGAATCCACTCGCGACATGCTGAGCTGATGTGTTCCCTGAACAGTGGGGAAGCCATGGGGGAACACGTAAAATGGAAAGGTAAGCTTAAAATACTATATATGTGCCTCTTAACAATATATCTAATGATCTAAATTGCCTGCCCCGCCCCTTGGTATCGGGTCTGTTCAGTGATGACAGACCCGACATCTGGGAGACTAGCATGGAGACAGCTTGACAGCAGGTTCCCTACCTGCTGTAAAAAAACATTTTTTCCCACATGACCTGCCATCAAACACACTGACTCCTCTGAAAAATTCCCCCCAAATTCTCTGACATGTGGGCCAATGTACTCTGGGTTAGAGTTTCCAGAAATTGAACATGTAATGAGGGCAACAACAACAACAGCAACAACTTGTATTTATATAGCACCTTTAATGTAGTAAAACATCCCTAGGTGCTTCACAGGAGTGTTACAAAACAAAATTTGATGCCGAGCCACATAAGGAGAAATTACAGCAGATGACCAAAAGCTTGGTCAAAGAGGTAGGTTTTAAGGAGCATCTTAAAGGACGAAAGAAAGGTAGAGAGGCGGAGAGGTTTAGGGGGAGAATTCCAGAGCTTCGGGCCTAGGCAGCTGAAGGCACAGCCACCAGTGGTTGAACCATTAAAATCAGGAATGCTCAAGAAGGCAGAATTACAGAATTAGAGGAGCGCAGATATCTCGGGGGGTTGTGGAGCTAGAGGCGATTACAGAGATAGGGAGGGCCAAGGCCATGGAGGGATTTGAAAACAAGGATGAGCATATTAAAATCAAGGTGTTGCTTAACCGGGAGCCAATGTAGCTCAGCGAGCACAGGGGTGATGGATGAATGGGATTTGATTCAAGTTAGGACACGGGCAGCTGAGTTTTGGATGGCCTCAAGTTTACGTAGGGTAGAATGTTGGAGGCCAGCCAGGAGTGCGTTGGAATAATCAAGTCTAGAGTGTTTCCAGCAGCAGATGAGCTGAGCCAGGGACGGAGACAGACGATGTTACCGAGGTGGAAATAGGTGGTCTTTGTTATGCCGTGGATGTGTGGTCGGAAGCTCAGGGTCAAATATGACACCAAGGCAAATAACTTTTTGTCGTAGGAAAATGGGGTGGAAGCTGTTTACTCCAAAATCGATCCCCACCAAATTCTATTTAGCCCTTTTTGTGATTCACCCATTGAGTCCTGAGTGACCTCATTTAAATATATGATAATGAGGGACAGCAGCACTGCCGCTCCAATCAGTGCAATCGCATTGAGTTTAAGCAGACTTTGCTAAGTGGCAGAAAAAGTCTTTTAAGTGCATTTACTGAATTTTAGTGAGTAAATAAGTGAATTATTTGAAGTAAGTTTAATTTTTTAGAGTAAATTAAGCTGTTGGGGAGTTTAAACCGGAAGTAGAATCCGGGTATAAAAAGGGGCGGGCTTAGTGCGGTAGCGCTGAGTGCGGTCGCATTGAGTGTAAGTAGAGTTTGGTAAGTGGCAGAGTTCAGGCAAGTGGGAGGTGAGGGGGTGCTTGTTGCTCTGTTTTGCTTCCCACTCTCAGGCTAATCCAACACTGCGGAAGTGGAGCAGTGAGACAATTCAACCGGATAGGTCCTCCAGACAGCTTCCACGAGGGAGGTTGGTGATCAACTGGTTGGTAGGTTCTCTTCCTTCTCTTCTATAACTTTAAGTTGGTAAGTCCTATTAAATAGTGGTGTAATATTATCATCTATATCGAGGCAGAGGGTCTTCATAATTAATAATAAGAAATTTAATTAATTACACAGATATGGGTGAACAGGTGATGTGTCACTGTTGCGAAATGTGGGAGCTGGTGGACCCCATTGAGGCTCACGGTGATTACATTTGTGATAAGTGTTTGCTGCTGGAGGAACTCAAGCTCCATGTTAAAGAGCTTGAGACCGAGCTTCAGACACTGCGACACAACAGGGAGGGGGAGAAGTTCCTGGACTCTATGTTTCAGGAGGTGGTCACACCTATGAAATTAATTACTGCATATGTAGTCCGTGGTCAGGGACAGGATGGTGTGACTACGAGTGAGGAAGGTACAGGGATCCAGGATGTAGTGTTGAAGGAGCTGCAGCCCTTGCTCTTGTCAAGCAGGATTGAGGTTCTTACTCCCTGTGAGGGCAGGAGCGGGGACTGCAGGGAGGATGAGCAACCTGGCCACAGCACCGTGGTGCAGGGGGCCATTCAAGTGGAGGGAGTAAAAAGAAATGTTGTAGTGGTAGGGGATAGTATCATTAGGGGGAGAGATAGGGTTCTCTGCAGTCAAGAGGGGGAGTCCCGAAGGCTGTGTTGCCTGCCCGGTGCCAGGGTTAAGGACATCTCTTCTGGGCTGGAAAGAAACTTGGAGTGGGAGGGGGAGGATCCAGTTGTCGTGGTCCATGTTGGTACAAACGACGTAGATAGGACAAGGAAGAAGGTTCTGTTAAAGGAGTATGAGCAGCTAGGGGTCAAATTAAAAAACAGATCCTCAAGGGTAATAATCTCTGGGTTATTACCTGAGCCACGAGCGAATTTGGCTAGGATAAATAAAATTAAAGAGTTAAATGGGTGGCTCAAAGACTAGTGTGGGAGAAATGGGTTTTGCTTCTTGGGACACTGGCACCAGTACTGGGACAGGAGGGAGCTGTTCCGTTGGGACGGACTCCACTTGGCCAGTGCTGGGACTAGAGTCCTGGTGAATCATATAAATAGGGCTGTAGAGAGGGCTTTAAACTAATTAGTGGGGGGGAGGTTTCTAGAGAGCAAATAACAGAAATGACAACGGAGAAGGTCATAGACTTAGGTAGCAGTGGAGAAATTAAAAAACAGAACGTGTCAGGAAGGGACAGAAGGTATGGAGTAAAAGGTAAAGTAGTAAAAGGGGAAAAAACAGGAACTAAGTGTCACAAAACATATTTGAAAGTTCTTTATCTGAATGCACGTAACATTCGTAACAAAATGAATGAGTTAACGGCACAAATAACGACATATGGGTATGATCTTGTGGCCATTACAGAAACATGGCTGCAGGGTGACCATGACTGGGAATTAAACATACCAGGTTATTTAACAATCAGGAAGGACAGGCAGGAAGGGAGGGGAGGTGGGGTGGCTATGTTAATAAAGGAAGGAATCATTATAATACAGAGAAATGATATTTGGTCAAAGGAGCAGGATAGTGAAACAGTTTGGGTAGAGATAAGGAATAATAAGGGGAAAAAACACTAGTGGGCATAGTCTATAGGCCTCTGAACAGTTGCAACTCTGTTGGACAGAGTATTAATCAGGAAATAGTTGAGGCTTGTAATAAGGGAACAGCTATAATTATGGGGGATTTTAACTGTCATATTAACTGGACAAATCAAACTGGGCAGAGCAGCCTTGAGGATGAGTTCATTGAGTGTATTAAGGATGGGTTTCTTGAGCAGTATGTAACTGAACCGACCAGGGGGCAAGCAACTTTAGATTTGGTCCTGTGTAATGAGACAGGGTTAGTTAAAAATGTCCTAGTAAAGGATCCCCTTGGAATGAGTGACCATAACATGGTTGAATTCCATATTCAAGTAGAGGGTGAGAAGGTTGGATCTCAAACAAGTGTGCTGAGCTTGAATAAAGGAGACTATGAAGGTATGAGAGCGGAATTGATTAGAGTAGACTGGGAAAATAGATTAAAGCGTAAGACGGTACATGATCAGTGGTGTACATTTAAGGAGTTATTTTACAACTTCCAAAACATATATATTCCACTGAGGAAAAAAGGGTGTAAAAGAAAAGATAGCCATCTGTGGCTCAGTAAAGTAATTAAGGATAGTATCCGACTAAAAACAAGGGCATATAAGGTAGCCTAATCTAGTGGGAAGATAGAAGATTGGGAAGTCTTTAAAAGACAGCAAAAAATAACAAAAAGATTGATTAAGAAAGGGAAGATAGATTATGAAAGTAAATTAGCAAAAAATATAAAAACGGATAGCAAAAGTTTCTATAGTTATATAAAAAGAAAAAGGGTGGCTGAAGTAAATGTTGGTCCCTTAGAGGATGAGACTGGGAAATTAATGGTGGGAAACATGGAGATGGCAATAACGCTGAACAAATATTTTGTATCAGTCTTTACGGTAGAGGACACTAAGAATGTCCCAACACTGGACAAACAGGGGGCTCTAGGGGGAGAGGAGTTAAATACGATAAAAATCACTAAGGAAGTGGTACTTGGTAAAATAATGGGACTTAAGCCGGATAAATCCCCTGGACCTGATGGCTTACATCCTAGGGTCTTGAGGGAAGTGGCGGTAGGGATTGTGGATGCATTGGTAATAATTTTCCAAAACTCCCTGGACTCAGCAAAGGTCCTGGCAGATTGGAAAACTGCGAATGTAACACCCTTATTTAAAAAGGGTAGTAGGCAGAAGGCTGGAAACTATAAACCTGTTAGCCTAACATCTGTGGCTAGTAAAATGTTAGAGTCCATTATTAAGGAGACAGTAACGGGACATTTGGATAAACATAATTTAATAGGACAAACTCAGCATGGTTTCATGAAGGGGAAGTCATGTTTGACAAATTTGCTTTAGTTCTTTGAGGAGGTAACATACAGGGTGGATAAAGGAGAACAAGTGGACGTAGTGTATTTAGACTTCCAAAAGGCATTTGATAAGGTGCCACAGAAAAGATTATTGCTCAAGATAAAAAATCACAGGATTGGGGGTAATATTCTGGCATGGGTGGAGAATTGGCTCTCTAACAGAAAGCAGAGAGTTGGGATAAATGGTTCATTCTCAGACTGGCAATCAGTAAGTAGTGGTGTTCCGAGGGGTCTGTGCTGGGTCCCCAACTCTTTACAATCTATATCAACGATTTGGAGGAGGGGACCGAGTGTAACATATCAAAGTTTGCAGATGATACAAAGATGGGAGGGAAAGTAGTGAGTGAGGAAGACATAAAAAACCTGCAAAGTGACATAGACAGGCTAAGTAAGTGGGCAGAGATTTGGCAGATGGAATACAATACTGGAAAGTGTGAGGTTATGCACTTTGGCAGGAAAATTAATAGAGCAAGTTATTATCTTAATGGCAAGAAACTGGAAAGTACTGTAGTACAAAGGGATCTGGGGGTCCTGGTGCACGAAACTCAAAAAGTTAGTATGCAGGTGCAGCAAGTGATCAAGAAGGCCAATGGAATGTTGGCTTTTATTGCTAGGGGGATAGAATATAAAAACAGGGAGGTATTGCTTCAGTTATACAAGGTATTGGTGAGACCGCACCTGGAATACTGCATACAGTTTTGGTGTCCATACTTAAGAAAAGACATACTTGCTCTCGAGTCAGTACAAAGAAGGTTCACTCGGTTAATCCCGGGGATGAGGGGGTGGTCATATGAGGAGAGGTTGAGTAGATTGGGACTCTACTCATTGGAGTTCAGAAGAATGAGACGCGATCTTATTGAAACATATAAGATTGTGAAGGGGCTTGATCGGGTGGATGTGGTGAGGATGTTCCCAATGATGGGTGAAACTAGAACTAGGGGGCATAATCTTAAAATAAGGGGCTGCTCTTTCAAAACTGAGATGAGGAGAAACATCTTCACTCAGAGGGTGGTAGGTTTGTGGAATTTGCTGCCCCAGAAAGCTTTGGAAGCTACATCATTAAATAAATTTAAAACAGAAATAGATAGTTTCCTAGAAGTAAAGGGAATTAAGGGTTACGGGGAGCGGGCAGGAAATTGGACATGAGTCTAGGTTCGGAATGGTCATGGCCCTGTGGGTAGTGGAGCGGGCCCAGGGGCCGTGTAGCCTGGTTCTGTTCCTACTTCTTGTGTTCTAATTCTGTGTTAGATTTCAGGAGATGGTTTTATTGCTGTTCCTGGCTGGGGTGGAGATTGCCTTTACAGAAGGTAAGTACTGTAGAAAATATAGGGACAGAGTGATCTCCTGGAAGAGTTTCGATCGCCTCGATGGGTCGGAGAGGAATTTCCCAGATTTTTTCTCCCAAATTGGCCATTGGGTTTTTTATCTGGTTTTTCGCCTTTCCCGGGAGATCACATGGGTTTGGGTGGGATGGAGAGTGATAGAAGATTTGAGGTTAGGATCAGATCAGCCATGATCTTATTGAATGGTGGAGCAGGCTCGAGGGGCCGATTGGCCTACTCCTGCTCCTATTTCTTATGTTCTTATGTTTCTGTTTTTGCTCAGTCAAAGCACTTAGCCTGAGAATGATAAGGCCAGCACCAGCTGAGACAGGTGGAAGTGAGGAGTTTCTGAACCTGGAAACTGTGGAGAGTTTCAGCAGCGATATCTGCTGCTGAGAATGACTTTGGCGGTGATGTTTTTGGTTATTCTGCCTGCATAGATCAGACTTGCTTCTCACTGCTTCTGACAGTGCGAGACCATCGGGGCATTTTCATCTCGACCCCCAACCCACAGTGAAGGCTTCTGAAGAGCACATATGGCATTCCTTATGGCCAGCCATTCACTCCATCACCGGCATACCATGGTTGCAATGTGTATTATCTACAGGATGCACTTTAGTAACTCATCAAGGCTTCTTCGGCAGCATCTCCCAAACTCGTGACCTCCGCCACCTAGAAGGACATGGGTAGCAGGTGTATGGGAATACCATCACCTCCAAGTCACACAGTCACGCACACCATTTTGACTTGGGCACATATCACATTGCTTCATCATCGCTGGGGCAAAACCCTGGCACTCCTGACCTAATAGCATTGTGGGAGCATCTTGCAGAGGTTCAAGAAGGAGGCACAACGCCACCTTTTCAAGGGCAACGAGGGATGAGCAATAAATGCTTAACTTGCCAGCAAGCCCCTCATCCAATGAATTATGGATAGCCATAGTACAAGATCTTGAGTTAGTGTCCCCCTTAACCAGAGGGCATTGTGACGGCTCAGTACAGTTGTTACTTTTAGAAAGTGAAGAATGCGCTGGGGCCCAGAGTGCTACCTTGCCTGCCCTGGTGAGGTCATTGAACTTCTTGCAGCAGTGGTCTGTAGTTCTGGAGTGGGAGAGTTGTCATTCAGTGCCAGTTCCACCTCCCTCCACATATCACAAGTAACATTTCTGGCAGTTTTTTGCCACAGACACCTAGCAATTGATGTCTCTTGATGTCAGCTTCCTTGAGGAGGGTTTGCCGGTCAGACTCTGTGAAATTTTGGCATCTTCTTCTGTGCCTGCGTTTCATGCCCTGCTGCCGTGTTTGGCTGTCTGTGCCAGCTGCTCCTGTAGTAGTCATGCTTGAAAAATATTGGAAAAAAATTCATTAGACATGCAGTCAAACTAGCTGACAGTCAAAGTGAGTAAGCCAAGCACTGTTCCATCCTTACCTGCTGCTCTCTTAAGCTGATGCTGCAGTCTTCAGCCAGAGCTGGCTTTTCAAAGGCTGCACTCTAATTTGTATGCACCCATAGCAGATTAAACCCATTTTACATGGATTTTACACCAGTCACTGTTCCAAAGCATATGCAAGTAAACTGAAATAGGAAACTCTCAGGTAAATACTTTCCAAACCATCAGCAGGTACAAATCTTTATCCACTGGCATAAAATCCGTGCAATTCACCATGTGAAAATTCTCCCCTTTTCTCTTTATGCTCTGGGATTATACTGCAGGAAATGAAGGAACAGTAATCACACACTTTGGCTTCTAACCTGTGAACACTACCATGGAGGATGTTTCCACAAGCGATGGCTTTCTACAGACTGGCATTAGAGCCACATGGGTCTGTTGCTGGACTTGGATATGAACACTTTCTTCAGCTATTGCAGTGAATTGAAACTTCTTAACATCCTCTGAGATAATGATTGCGCCAACCCTAGAGGACGATGGTGTGGAAGAGTCGTGTACAAAGATCTAAGAAAGGGATTTTACTAAATTGGTACAAGGTTACTTATAAACTGAGGAAAGTATTGCAAAGCATTCAAAACGTTGTTCATGACTGTGCTGAATTTATAAAGAAGAAATCTTCATGTGCCAACAAGATTTATGTATGCTTCAAAAGATTAACATAGATACCATTGCATTGTATATTATACAGCATGTAATGATAATATCACAGTTATCAATAAAAATAATTCTTGCTTTCATATACCACCTACTGTTGTAACATCTCAAAGAGCGTCACAATTAATTACTTTTAAAGTGTCATGTAGATAAATGTAGCAGTCAATTTCATCACAGCAATGTACAACAAAAAAAGCCACAAATATTAAGTATTAAATATAGAATCATAATATAAAGCAACACTGGCAGAATCAGTGGAGATCGAAGAGCTTTCAGGCCATGTAGCAGAAGTTCAACTGCAATGGTCAACATTTTTAGCAAACTTAATTTTTTTCCTTTGGATAAGTCACAGGCATCTGACTTGATAATTCTTTATTGCTCTGCAATTCATTGATAATCATTAATACATTGTCAATAGTTATCAGCAGAAACTTGGGCCCCAAAATTTACAGGACGGTGGGGAGGGAGCGGGGGCAACTTTTAGCGGCCAGGTAACCCAGAAACACAAGTAACGCTGAGGTCCTGTTGAATTTAACGGCAGGGCCCTTTTTGAATTATCTTTCTCCATCTCCTGGCTGCCAGCTGGCCAAATTTGAGAGGCTGGGTGGCTGCTGGGCATGAAGGCCTGTGCTGAAAGGCTGGAGCCGGAGAGCAGAGAGGAGGCAGGGAGGGAGGGTGGCAGAAATCGTGGGTTGAGTGGGGAGATCGTGGAGGAGGGGGGTGGGGGAGAGGCTTCAGATCGCAGGTCAACGGGTTTGGCCAATCGCAGGGAGGGAAGCTGGTTTGCTTGGGAGGCAGGGGGAAGCACTCCTGCTCCTCCTGGCCCACAAGCAGTGCTGGAAATGCACTTACCTGCTGGATCCGGCCCTTCTCACCTCTCTTCAGCTGCCAGGATTCCCGAACCCTGGGAAACCCAGCCTTCAGCCATTAATTCTAAAAGTCTGTTAAGATTTGAGGCATGCAGCCTCATTAGCATATTTAAATAACTGACCCGCCTCTCAAGAGTAGGTGAGTCGCCCCCTCCCAACCGGCCGCTTTTAAAACGGGAAGTGGATGTGTTCATGGCGGGTTGGGGTCGTGTTTCAGATATTTGAAATTTTAACCTATACCCTGCCCTACCCGTAGTGGGCATTAAAATTCCCCCCACGCTGAACTTTTCCATAGTGAATTGTCATCCCATTTAAAAAATCTGTATTGCAGACATTTCTTATTTTAGTCTCACAAATGTAAGTTGTAATTCCCTGAATTGTTTTACCTGAACTTTCAGTGCAATGTAGGAAATCTCGGTTTCATTTTGATTCTTGTTTCAATGCCATCTTTTATTGCTCAGTATCTGTAAAGCGTGGAATACGTGGATGCATTTAAGGGGAAGCTAGATAAGTACATGAGGGAGAAAGGATCAGAAGCATATATTGATCAGGTGAGATGTAGTAAGGTGGGAGGAGACTCATATGGAGGATAAACGTGGCATAGACCTGTTGGGCCGAATGGCCTGTTTCTGTGCTGTAAAATTTGATGTAATTCTATTAATAATGTCTTTTGTATAGCTTGCATGACTTAATAAATAATAAATCATTAAATGTTATTAAATGCACGAATTTCTGCTCCAAATAAATTCAGTTAGTATGTTAGTAAGGCAGCTTTTGACTCAATTTTATTTATCTTCCAAATCTGCTTTATCCAAACTTGACAATTTGATCTTCCTACTAGGGTTGCTAACTTTCCTGGATTGTTCACGAGTCTTCCAGAATTGAGGCTTGCTCTCTTGGGCGCTGCTGCTAGCAAGTCGGGAGAAAAGTACTTTACAACCGCAGGTTGCAGAACTTAACCCCAGCGTATCTCAGCCATCTCGACTTGCAATTCCTGGCCCCACCATCATACCTGCTCGACGAGGCTATCTGACCATCTCAGCCCTTCCCTGCCTCCCAGAAGCAGCCTGGAATTTCTTCATAGCTGGTCCTACGCCATAGCCTCATGCTTCCAATGAAGTTATGGAGGGTGAGCAGCCATAAGGAAATTCCCTGCCTGAGAATTTCAAATCTGTTCTCTGCCTACCAACCAGTCCAGCCTGCAACATCCGTGATCTGTCCATCAGGATCAGGATTGGTAAGAGCAGGGTGAGGAGGGGAAGCAGACTTTTAAATGTGACCTGGTCTCCAGTGACTGAAGGAGGGACGGATGGAGAGAAGCCATCATCTGTAGCCCCTGGGTACACTAACCTGGCTGCTGGGAAAGGGGCAATTCATGTCAGCCTGTGCTGTGCGTCTTTGTATAATGTGTTTTATTATGGCCGTCAGACAGCTTTGGTGCTTCTCCCTGAGGACTGAGCCTCACCTCCCTGAAGCTGGATTTCCATGGGATGTGGGAGTCAGTGAATTGAATTAGGTTCGGTTTTGGTTTTATTTATTATATTAGTGATGTGCCTCAATTATTCCGAGACTCGAAGTTAGCAGAACAAAAGTAAGGCTTTTATTAACTTAGAACATAACACGTAAACTAGAGAGATGTCTTCCTTCAGGAGGCTGATGCCCGACTGACTTAGATTACAAAGGAGCCAGGTATGGGCGGAGCCCTGCACACAACCAATTCCAGCACATTCCAATACATGAGGACTGGGGGAAGGGAAAAGACACAGAAAGCAGGCAGTTACAAGACACAGAAAACAGGCAGTGATGAATGGAATATATTTCATCACATTCACCCCTTCTATAGATTTAGTCTGTTCGGGGGTTTGATAGTCCTCTGCGACCGACGTGGCTGTTGTGGTGCCGCGGGTGTCGGCTGGGTGTCCCCGGTAGCCTCCTGGGTCTCTGCCGGGGGTGCCGCCGGGGTTGTTGAAGGGGTAGTTGGTGGGGGTGCCGTTGGTCGATGTTCTTCCGGGGGTGATGAAAGAGTAGTGGGCGGGTAAGGGTTGCTGTGATCGTCGTCGCTGCTATTGCCGTGGTTGTTGTCGATGCCGGCTGGGGCGACGTCTTTTATGGACACGGTGTCCTCCCTTCCGTCGGCGTGCCGGACATATGCGTATTGGGGGTTGGCGTGGAGTAGGTGTACTGGCTCCACGAGAGGGTCCGTCTTGTGGCCCCTCACATGCCTTCGCACGAGTACCGGACCTGGGGTGGAGAGCCATGACGGCATGGATACGCCTGAGGTGGATTTCCGAGGAAAGACAAACATTCGTTCATGAGGCGTGACATTAGTGGCCGTACACAATAGCGACCGTATCGAATGGAGCACATCCGAGAGGACTTCCTGCCAGCGGGAGATAGGGAGGCCCTTGGTCCTTAGAGCTAGAGTGACTGCTATCCACACTGTCCCGTTCTCTCGCTCCACCTGGCCGTTACCCCGGGGGTTGTAGCTGGTGGTACGGCTCGTGGCGATCCCCTTGGACAGCATGTACTGACGTAGCTCTTCACTCATGAAGGACGCCCCCCTATCCGTGTGGATATAGCTCGGCATACCGAACAGGCAGAACAGGCTGTTGAGGCATTTAATGACCGTGGCGCTGGTCATGTCTGGGCAGGGGAAGGCGAATGGGAAACGGGAGTATTCGTCCACAATGTTCAGGAAGTAAACATTGCGGTCGACGGACGGGAGGGGGCCCTTGAAATCTAAGCTGAGCCGCTCGAAGGGCCATGTAGCTTTGATTAAGTGGGCTCTATCTGGGCGGTAGAACCGAGGCTTGCACTCAGCGCAAGTGCGGCAGTTCCTGGTCAGAGACCGAACTTCCTCAATCGAGTAGGGTAAGCTACGGGACTTTATGAAGTGGAACAGCCGCGTGACCCCTGGGTGGCAGAGGTCGTTGTGGAGGGTCTGTAGCCGATCCTCGGTGGTGCTGGCACACATCCCTCGTGAGAGGGCGTCAGGGGATTCGTTAAGGGCCCCTGGCCGGTAAATGATGTCGTACTCGAAAGTGGAGAGCTCGATCCGCCACCTAAGAATCTTATCATTTTTAATCTTCCCCCTCTGTTTATTGTTGAACATAAACGCTACCGATCGCTGGTCGGTAAGTAGGGTGAAGTGTTTGCCGGCTAGGTAGTGGCGCCAGTGGCGCACTGCCTCCACGATGGCTTGGGCCTCCTTTTCCACGGAGGAGTGTCTGATCTCGGGGCCTTGGAGGGTCCTCGAGAAGAAAGCTACGGGCCGCCCCGCCTGGTTGAGGGTGGTCGCCAAGGCGAAGTCGGACGCATCACTTTCCACTTGAAATGGAGTGTTCTCGTCCACTGCCTGTAGCGTGGCCCGCTCAATATCCTGCTTAATGCTTTTGAAGGCGGCGTGGGCCTCAGCAGAGAGCGGAAAAGAGGATGCTTTCAAGAGGGGGCGGGCTTTGTCGGAGTAGTTGGGGACCCATTGGGAATAGTAAGAAAATAACCCCAGGCACCTTTTCAGGGCTTTGGGAGTGTTGGGCAGGGGCAGCTCCCGTAGGGGGCGCAATCGGTCGGGGTCTGGTCCGATTTCCCCATTCTCCACCACGCTGCCCAGTATGCAGAGGCGCGTGGTGTTGAAAACGCACTTGTCCTCGTTATAGGTGAGGTCGAGTTTTTGTGCGGTTTTCAGGAACCTCTCGAGGTTCGAGTCGTGATCCTGCTGGTTGTGACCGCAGATGGTGACGTTGTCGAGGTAGGGGAAGGTTGCCTGCAAGTGGTGGTCATCGACCATGCGATCCATCTCCCTCTGAAAGACCGAGACCCCGTTCGTCACCCCAAAGGGGACTCTGAGGAATTGGTAGAGGCGTCCGTTCGCCTCGAAGGCGGTGTACGGGCGGTCCTCTGGTCTGATAGGGAGCTGGTGGTACGCTGACTTGAGGTCGATGGTGGAGAACACCCGGTATTGGGCGATTTGGTTCACCATTTCTGATATGCGGGGTAACGGGTAGGCGTCTAGTAGGGTGTACCTGTTGATCGTTTGACTATAGTCGATCACCATCCGTTTCTTCTCGCTACCCCTTACCACTACCACTTGGGCGCGCCACGGGCTGTTGCTGTGTTCAATAATGCGCTCTTTCAGGAGCCTGTCTACCTCGGTCGCGATAAACCGCCTGTCCTCCCAGCTGTACCTCCTGCTTTTGGTCGCTATTGGCCGGCAGTTAGGGGTAAGGTTCGCGAATAGCGAAGGCGGCTTTACCTTCAGGGTAGCCAGACCGCACACTGTGAGGGGCGTCTGGGACCCACCGTACTTGAGCGTGATGCTTTGGTGGTTGCACTGGAAATCCAAACCCAAGATCACGCTCGCACATAGATTCTTCATGATTAATACTTTAAAATTATCATACACAGTTCCGTTAACGCACAATTGTACCGTGCAGTAACCCAGAATGGTCGATGTCTGGGTTTTATCGGCCATAGAGATGGTACCCTGAGCAGGGACCACCTTTAGGGAGAGTTGTTGTGCCAGTTCAGGGTGGATAAAACTCTCCGTGCTTCCACTGTCAATTAAGCATTTAACCCAGCACCCGTTTACCTCGATGTCCACCATTGATTTGGATAGCGGATGCGGCCTGGTCTGGTCCACTGTGACCGATGCCACTGTAGGGCCCTGATCGAGACAAGATGGCGTCCACGCTGTCTGCTCATAAGATGGCGGACCCCACGAGGTCGGGCAAGATGGCGTCCAAGATGGCCGCTCCCACGGCGCACACGCGGCGGTGGCGGGTTTTCCGGCGGTTGGTTTTCCGGCGGGGTTCCCTCTGCACACCTTCCCGAAGTGCCCCTTCTTACCGCACTTAAAGCAGGTGGTGCCTTTCGCCGGGCACAGGTTTCTGGTGTGCTTTGGCTGCCCGCAGAAGTAGCAGTTGGGTCCTTGACGCGTCGCGGCTGTCGTAGGGCTTCTGGGGGGAGAGCTGGGCCCCGCCGGTGTCGGGCTGCCGGGCGGGGAAGATGCCTTCCAAGATGGCGGCGCCCTCGGCGCACACGTGGCGGCGTGGGCAGCGCGGGCTGAAGAGTAGGCGTCCGAGTTTCTCTGGGCCATCTCCAGGGACCGCGCGGTGTCCGCAGCCTGTTTCAGGTCCAACTCCGTTTTTTCCAGCAGTCTTTGCCGGATGTGAGTGGAGCTGAGGCCTGTGATAAAGGCATCGCGAACAAGCTCGTCGGTGTACACTGCGGCTTTTACATCTCGGCACTTACAGTCGTTGCCAAGCTTTTTCAGGATGCTTAGGAACTCCTCCACCGATTCCCCAGGTCGCTGTGCGCGAGTAGCGAGTAGATGCCTAGCATACACCTCATTCGTAGGCTGCTGGTAATGCGCCTTTAAGATGTTGCAGGCGGCCAGGTACGTATCGGCGTCTTGGATGAGGGGGTAAACCCGGTGGCTTACCCAATTCCGTAGCATTCCGAGTCTCATCTTCGCAGTGTCCGTAGCGTCTTTGACGGCTGCGGAATTGTCCAGGAAGAATTCCATACAGTCAAACCAGTGTCCGAAGCGTGTTGATGCGTCCGGAGCATGTTGATCCAAATCCAAACGTTCGGGTTTCAGGAGTTGATCCATAGTGTTGAAAATTAAGTTAATAAAATTGATGTGCCTCAATTATTCCGAGACTCGAAGTTAGCAGAACAAAAGTAAGGCTTTTATTAACTTAGAACATAACGCGTAAACTAGAGAGATGTCTTCCTTCAGGAGGCTGATGCCCGACTGACTTAGATTACAAAGGAGCCAGGTATGGGCGGAGCCCTGCACACAACCAATTCCAGCACATTCCAATACATAATACATGAGGACTGGGGGAAGGGAAAAGACACAGAAAGCAGGCAGTTACAAGACACAGAAAACAGGCAGTGATGAATGGAATATATTTCATCACAATTAGGACTAATGTAAGAAGTCACACAACACCAGGTTATGGTCCAACAGCTTTATTTGAAATCACAAGCTTTCGGAGCGCTGCTCCTTCATCAGGTGAAGTGGAGAAATGCATAAAGACACAGCTTATATAGTCAGGGAATCATGTCAGATGTTTACAGGTAATGTTTCCAACTGCCATCCAAAACATGCCAGATCATCAACACGGATACCATCATCACACGTGAGGACACCACCCACCAGGTACATGGTACATACTCATGTGACTCGGCCAACGTTGTCTACCTCATACGTTGCAGGAAAGGATGCCCCGGAGCATGGTACATCGGCGAGACCATGCAGACACTGCGACAATGGATGAACGGACACTGCGCAACAATCACCAGGCAGGAGTGTTCCCTCCCAGTCGGGGAACACTTCAGCAGTCAAGGACATTCAGCCTCCGATCTTCGGGTAAGCATTCTCCAAGGCGGCCTTCGAGACACACGACAATGCAAAATCGTTGAGCAGAAACTGATAGCCAAGTTCTGCACCCATGAGGACGGCCTCAACCGAGATCTTGGGTTCATGTCACGCTACATGTAACCCCACCTGACGCAGGGTGATCCAGACTCGAGTCAACATTGGCTTGTTCTCTCTACACAGATGCGGCCGGACCTGCTGTGATTTCCAGCAAAAAAAAATGTTTTTTGTCTGTTTTTTTGTTTTTCATACAGACCCCAGCATCTGCAATATTTGACCCCTTGTGACCCCACCTCATTGTTCTTTGATGTAATGTTTTCCTGACTGACCTGTTTGGACACCATTCACACCTTTGATTGCTGTGATTATCTCTCTGCCGAGGTGTGATAAATGGCAGTTGGAAACATTACCTGTAAACATCTGACATGATTCTCTGACTATATAAGCTGTGTCTTTATGCATTTCTCCACTTCACCTGATGAAGGAGCAACGCTCCGAAAGCTTGTGATTTCAAATAAAGCTGTTGGACTATAACCTGGTGTTGTGTGACTTCTTACATTTGTCCACCCCAGTCCAACTCCGGCATCACCACACCATATTAGGACTAGACAGACTAGATGCAGGAAGGATGTTCCCAATGGCCGGGGAGTCCAGATCCAGGGGTCACAGTCTAAGGATAAGGGGTAAGCCATTTAGGACAGAGATGAGGAGGAATTTCTTCACCCAGAGAGTGGCGAACCTGTGGAATTCTCTACTGAAGTGTATGTGCCTTTAAGAGCCCCATGTGTACTGTAATGCCGGTAATGGCCACTCGGGCTATATAAGCCTGTATATTGTGTTGTATCAGTTAGTTCCCCTCCAGACTTTGTTTAGTAAACACCTGTGAATCCAACTCCTGTCTTCAGTGTCTCCATCAACACACGGACACAACAGTGGCGACGAATTGGAAACGGACTTACCTGCAATTCGGCAGCACCTCAAGGACATCGATTCCTCTGGCGTCCAAAGTTGAAAAGAAAAATAAAAAGCTGTGGTTTCACCAGCTAGCCAAGCTGGTGGCAGGTACTGCAATAATCCTTCTTGGGCGTCGGGCTGGGGCTCCAGCGGCTGGCTCTGCAGCTAGGCCAAGCAGTGAAAGCGGAGGCAAGCAGTAACAGACGGGGAGGGAGCACTCGGGAGACGGCCGGCGCTGCAAGCAGGTCGGCGTTCAGAGAGAGAGAGACTCCGGCGGGAACGAGTCTCCAACTGTAAATAAATAAATAAAAAGAACGGAAACCGCGGGAAACAGCGTTGTCATCGGCAGCAGCGGCGGGGAAGCGCGGGAAGCGCCATTTTTTTTCTAGGAAGCCTAAGTCTGGCAATATTGATGCTTTTGATAACAAGATAGAGGATTGGACCACATATGTGGAAAGAGTGGAGGTATATTGCACCGCAAATGGAATAGAAGATGAAAAAAAAGCTTCAGTGCTTCTAAATCTAATGGGCGCAAAGACATATAAGCTGTTACGAAACTTAATCACTCCAGCTGAACCGATGGACAAGAATTTTAAGGAGATTGTTGATACCCTACACTGCCAATTCGGGGCAGGACTGGCAGATTCTCTACGAGACAAATTCGTCTGCGGTCTCCTAAATGAAGGAACACAAAAAGGCTACTTTCTGAGAAAGATTTGACACTGGACAAGGCTTTCAGTGCAAGAGGAGCTGCAGAAATACAGCAAAAGCCACAGGACTTCGGCATCCATGAAATGACACGGGGTTTCGAGAGATGTTATCGCTGCGGCAGATCCACCCATGACCAGAGGGACTGCTGGTTCAAGGACAAAGCATGCAGGCAATGCGGAAAGATGGGACACATTACACGTGTATGCTGATCTGGAAACAAAAAATCCACTGACAGAAAAAAATTCAATAAGGAAAAGCACAGAAAGGTACAAATGATGACGGACAGTAGCTCCGAAGACCAGAAGAGCGATAGCAACTCCGGAAACAAGCGACTAAGCTCTCTCAAATTACATAATGTAATTGCCAAAGAAGATTACCAGACCATTTGGGTTACCCTCACAATAGCAGGGTCCCCAGTTAAAATGGAGCTAGATACAGGATCAGCTCTGACCGTCATAAATCGACGGGATTACGAACGGCTATTTCCGCATATACCTTTAAAAGACACATCCATTATCTTGAAAACATATACGGGGCAGAAAGTATACCCCAAAGGAAAAATAAGGGTGCCTGTTGTATACAACGGCAAGGAAATACAGAAGTTGTATTTATACATTCTACAAGATGGTGGTCCACCGCTGTTGGGACGTGAATGGATCAGGAAAATACGTTTAGACTGGCACTCCATTCAGGCACTGACGGTGACCAGTAAGGAAAAAAATGATGATGACGTCATACCTGAACGATTAAAAGACATCTTGGCCAACGCCAAGGAAGTGTTTCAAGAGAAACTAGGAACCTTGAAAGGCATCACCGCCTCAATAAAAGTAGAAGATGCGGCAATTCCCAAGTTTTTTAAGGCAAGGCCGGTGCCATACGCAATTCGTCCAGCAGTCGAGGCAGAGCTGGAGAATTTGGAAAAGGCAGGCGTATTATCCAAAATAGATTGGAGCGAGTGGGCAACACCCATTGTCCCGGTCATAAAGAAAACGTTGAATAATGATAAATCTGAAGAACAGAGAAAAATTTGCATCTGTGGAGACTTCAAGGTGACTGTAAACTGGGTCCTTCACATGGTACGGTATCCTCTTCCGAGGATAGAAGATATTTTCGCCTCACTATCCGGAGGGAAACGTTTCACCAAAATTGACTTGGCACAGGCATATCTACAGATGGAGGTTGAAGAGGCCTTTAAAAAGTATCTCACGATAAATACACACAAAGGCCTATACCAGTACAATCGACTGGTTTTCGGAGTAGCATCCGCTCCAGCTATCTGGCAAAGAGCTATGGAGCAAGTCCTCCAAGGGATTCCGGGGACTCAATGCTACCGAGACGACATCCTTGTAACAGGAGAAAATGACAACGAGCACCTTGCCAATTTGGAGCAGGTGCTCACTAGGCTGAGAGAACGGGGCCTACGAGCAAATCGCCCCAAGTGCGAATTTTTCCAGAATCAAATATCATATTGTGGCCACATAATTAATAAGGAAGGGTTGCATAAGTCACCTGAAAAAATTGAAGCAGTCATAAAAGCCCAGCACCTGAAAATGTTTCACAATTAAGGTCGTTCCTGGGATTAATAAATTACTATCATAAATTTTTACCGACGTTATCAACTCTTCTGCACCCTCTTAATGAACTGCTACAAACAGGAGTAATTTGGAAATGGAGCGAAGACTGTAAACGTGCCTTCCATAAATGCAAAGACTTAATCACGTCCAAAGAAGTTTTGGCTCATTACAACCCATCACTGCCAATCAGACTGGCGTGTGATGCATCCCCTTACGGCATAGGAGCAGTATTATCGCATAAATTCCCTGATGGCTCGGAACGGCCGATAGCTTTTGCGTCACGCTCATTGAACTCAGCTGAGCGTAACTATGCCCAAATCGACAGGGAAGCACTCAGCCTGGTATGGGGAGTGAAGAAATTCAACCATTACCTACACGGACAAAAATTTACCTTGTTGACTGACCATCAACCACTCATCTCCATATTCAACCCTAAAAAGGGTGTTCCCATTATGACAGTGCAAAGGCTACAGAGGTGGTCCCTTTTTCTAGGGGCACACCAATACAACATAGAATACAAAGGATCAAAACAGCATGGGAATGCTGACGGGTTATCACGCCTACCGTTGCCAACAGTAGAAGAAGCACCTACCGTAGACCCAGTGGAGATTTTCCACTCTACCATAGTCGAATGTCTACCAGTAACAAATTCTGCCATTGAAAGGGAAACTAGAAATGACCCGACTCTCTCACGAGTCTACGATTTAACAGTGAAGGGATGGCCAGCACATGGCGAACCACTGTTACCAGCATTCTCGCAAAGAAGAGAACAGCTGTCAGTGTGCCGAGGAACCTTGATGTGTGGATCCAGAGTGGTGATTCCACCCAAACTCCAGGATAAAGTTCTAAAGGAGCTTCACGAGGAGCATCTGGGTGGAGTGAAAATGAAGAACCTAGCCAGGGCGTTTGTATGGTGGCCAGGTATCGATGGAGACATTGAAGAAATGACCAAGAGCTGCCTAGGATGCCAGAAGGTCCAAAACGCTCCACCACAAGCCCCTCTACATCCATGGGAGTGGCCCTCATCCCCCTGGCAAAGGGTACACATCGACTTTGCTGGTCCATTTATGGACTCAATGTTCTTAATCGCGGTTGATGCACACTCCAAGTGGCCGGAGGTAAAAAGATGTCCTCCACCACCACGGAAAAAATCATCACAGTATTAAGGACCATATTTGCCAGGAATGGGCTGCCGGAACAGATCTGTTCTGATAATGGACCGCAATTTGTATCCGAAGAATTCAGGAAGTTTTTAAAAAACAATGGGGTTAAGCACTACACGTCCGCCCCATACCATCCCGCCACCAATGGATTGGCTGAAAGGTTTGTCCAGACCTTCAAGAAAGCCATCAAGACCATGGGTAATGAAGACATAAAACTTCAGCACAAGGTGGATAACTTCTTGTTCGCATTCAGGAATGCAACACATTTGGTTACAAACCAAACTCCCGCCATGATGTTCTTCAATAGAAACCTAAGATGCCGGCTGGATTTGATCAAGCCAAACATCAGAAGGGACGTGGAGAACCGGCAATTTCAAGGCATGAATGAAAGGCCAACTGGAACCTTCCAGGTAGGTCAACAAGTTTTGGCCCGGGACTACCGTACCGAGAAATGGCAGCCTGGAACTATCTGCACACGACTAGGACCGCTGATGTATACCGTAGACATCGGAGAAAGCATAATAAGGCGCCATGCTGACCAAATCATAGAGTCATCCGAAAAGGGACAACCTACACCACAACTCTATACGCCTAATGATGAAGTAGAGATACCCATATCTACCTCCGATCCGGTGGTACTGGAACCCGATGAACCCGACACTGGCATTCAAGCCAAATCAGCCTTGCCAAAAGAACCTACTACACCACCCGAAACTACTACACCACCGAGGCGTTATCCGGACCGAGTCAGGAAGCCTCCAGAGAGACTGACTTATAATTAATTAACTGCCGCAATGTGTAGATTATTTTTCTTGTAACATGTAATTAATGATTACTTAAAATATTATGTGCTGGTTGGCTAAAAGGGGAGGAATTGTAGTGTATGTGCCTTTAAGAGCCCCATGTGTACTGTAATGCTGGTAATGGCCACTCGGGCTATATAAGCCTGTATATTGTGTTGTATCAGTTAGTTCCCCTCCAGACTTTGTTTAGTAAACACCTGTGAAACCAACTCCTGTCTTCAGTGTCTCTATCAACACACGGACACATCTACCACAGAAGGCAGTGGAGGCCAATTAATTAAATATATTCAAGAAGGAGTTAGATATATTCCTTAAGGCTAAAGGGATCAATGGATATGGGGAGAAGGCAGGGACAGGGTACTGAATTTGGATGATCAGCCATGATCTCATTGAATGGCGGAGCAGGCTCGAGGGGCCGAATGGCCTACTCCTGCTCCTATCTTCTATGTTTCTATGTTTATAATCTGCTGTGTAAAAAGTCATAAAATTGGACAAAAACTTTAGTTAGAAATATTTATATTGATGATTTTTTGTTGAATCAGTGGTATATCAGATAAATATTGATCTAGTCCAGTTATTAAATAAGGTTAAGACATTTTTTAAACCCCAGTGCATGCAGTATGGTGGCCTGATGCTGCATTGTGCTCGGGAATGGGTATGCAGCTGAAATTCTTTGTGGCCAGTTCTTAGTCTATTTGCTGGCAGGGAAGATGCTGAATGAAGAGTAGGCAATTACTTACTGGGAGCAATGGAAGGAAAATTAAGGGGGCAAACCATCTCAGGCTGCTCTCACAGAGCTCCAAGCAGGCAGCTGACAAACAGCATTGGTCATTTCCTGGGAGCAGGCTGTTTGCTCGGAAATGAAGTGTGACTTCAGTGGACTGAAAACGAAGGAATAACATAGAATAAATATAAAAATCTGAAAACAAAATATACATCCCATTACAGTAAATTAATCATTCCTATTTGTTTTGCATTCTGGCTAAATAATTAATCATGAGACTTAGTAAGAAATTGTACTCAGCCAATTTACTTTTGACATTGTACCATGTACCATTCTACTTACTGCATTAATTAGGATTTTTTTTATCCTTAAGAACAGCTAGTACTTCTGAAAATATACGCATTTTTCATGACATTTTCCATGGATGAAAGTGTAAAGTTAGTCACTTATGGCAAAATTACCCTCCTACACAAATCATCCTTAATGATTTATTTAGAACATAAAACCAATACTCATGCACATAGCAAGTGAAAATAAAGAAGTACTGTTTTATTGATTTCTGCCGTTCATTACTTTCATCATTCAAAAAAAATCTAGAATATCACATCCAAAAGTAGTGGCATATGATAACAGTGAGGATAATTTCATTTGTTTAGCAGTTGCACTGCAGTATGCATCTATTTGACCTTTTCAAAGATGCCTGGGTTAAACTGAGTCACTGAGTCAGTCTGCTCAGTCTCTACTTCCATTCATCTGTATGAATAGTTCTTTTAATTGCAAATTAATAGGCAGTTACTTAAGCAATGATAAATAACATGTGGATGAATCATAGATTTTGCAGAACGGGCCCAAAAAAGCAAAGCTTAGTCATTCAGTTTGCAAAAAGCAAACTCAAACTTTCTTCTTTAATCAAGAATAAGTTAGTTTTTCTATAAATGGTGAGCCACGTACTTTGCTGTTGGTAAACTCACTAGGCCTACTTTCACTCAATCAAACCTAAAGGGAATTTAAATAGGCTTTTTGATGGTAATTGTGCACAAATAGCAGAAGGCCAATTATGGCCCGTTTTCAACTCCACGTGGGTTTTAATTCACTGCTAATGGCAAGACAAATCATGCTATCTCTGTTAAGTACTCAAACAAGCTAAAAGTGAGGCTTTTGATTTCAGGAAGAAATTGAATAGTAATACAAATCACAATAAATATAAAACACAAATTTCCGATATACTGAACAAAAGGTGTAGCTACTGGTGAAAAAAGCCAACCAAGGAATGTGGGCATCTTTAGCACAGGAGTGAAGCCACCCAGCGATAGAATCAAGCGGAAGGCCCAGGAAGAAGTTTCTCAGCAGTGCAAGCTCGACATGTAAAAGAACTTGACACAGGTACAGAAATTGATTCAATTACATATAGAAGAGCACAAGGGGGAAGACTGTGTTCAACCACCAATCATGAAGAGGAACTGCTGTAAATTTGTACACAAAAGGTGCTTCAGTTTAGAATGCTGTAAGGGTGTTCCAGAGATTGAGATAAGATGCACCACCACAGTGAGTTTTATCCAAAGCATTTAAAGATAAATGTCAGAAAATATGAATACAAACTTCAAGCTTACTAATGTACATCATACCGTATGTGATACAATAGCTCTTATCAATAAACCTGTTTTGTCCTCTGATGATATGATTATCAGGAACTTGAGATACAGAACTCAGCACAAACACTACATTGATAGAGGTCACTGGCTTCAACAGTGATCACTCTGCACTAAGGATGTCATCTTAACAAGTGCAGGAAGGTAAACTGGAGAGATCTGTGCTATTTATCTTGGATGCATATGGAGGGACATGGGTGAAGAGAACAGTGGATATGTATTGAAGGTACAGAAGTTGGAATGGTAGCAGGATATATACAATAATATATAGCTTCTGAACAGAATCCCGGAGGAAACAGCTGACTTCCACCTCACTGCTCCTTCGGAGATTTCCCTCATCCTGTGACCACTGACGCTTGCAGGTGGGAAGTGGACTGGCAGAATTTAAGTGAGGCCTGGGAGTTAAAATCTCCTGGACCTAAAACTTAGGCCAATGAGTGCATTTCGCACTCACTCCACCTCCTGCCTGATGGAAACCCGCTCCAGGTTAAAATCAACCCTACAGTTTAGTTTGGAGAAGTATGCCTTCAGCCTGTACAAAATAGGAAACTTACTCAAGTAAGGAAGCATTTAAAGAAGTCCATATTATATCGTTACAGCCCTTAAGAAGACATTGGAGTATAAATTTGACTTAGGTAGTAGCGCCAACATGGGCCATACTGAATCTGAAGGGATAATTACTAGTCCTAGCCCCTTTAGGGCTACCCCGGATCAGGCGTATTCCTCAGACGTTCACTTTCAACTAAAGTTTGATGTAGCCGAATCCCAAAGACGCTTAATTGGGTCAAAAGGTCTGGACTATCTCTCCCTAAAGGAAAGGAACAACCTGAAAATGTTACCATCCTCGAGATAGCGTAGCTGCGAGGAGGATGTCGGGAAACTCCAGTACGATTTGGACAGGTTGGGTGATTGGGCAGAAAGATGGCAAATGCACTATAATGTGGATAAATGTGAGGTTATCCACTTTGGTGGCAAAAACAGGAAGGCAGATTATTATTTGAATGGCAATAGATTGGGAGAAGGGGAAGTGCAAAGAGACCTGGGTGTCCTTGTGCACCAGTCGCTGAAGGTAAGCATGCAGGTGCAGCAGGCGGTTAAGAAGGCAAATGGTATGTTGGCCTTCGTAGCAAGAGGGTTCGAGTACAGGAACAAGGATGTCTTGCTACAGTTTACAGGGCCTTGGTGAGACCGCACCTTGAGTATTGTGTGCAGTTTTGGTCGCCATACCTGAGGAAGGACGTTCTTGCCATGGAGGGAGTGCAGCGAAGATTCACCAGGCTGATACCTGGGATGGCAGGAATGACGTATGAGGAGAGATTGTGTCGATTGGGCTTATACTCACTGGAGTTTAGAAGATTGAGAGGGGATCTCATCGAAACCTATAAAATTCTGTCAGGTCTGGACAGACTAGATGCAGGAAGGATGTTTCTGATGGCCGGGGAGTCCAGAACCAGGGGTCATAGTCTAAGGATAAGGGGTAAGCCATTTAGGACTGAAATGAGGAGGAATTTCTTCACCCAGAGAGTGGTGAACCTGTGGAATTCTCTGCCACAGAGGGCGGTGGAGGCCAGTTCATTAAATATATTCAAGAAAGAGTTGGATATGTTTCTTGAGGCTGAAGGGATCAAGGGATATGAGGAAAAGGCAGGGACAGGGTACTGAATTTGAATGATCAGCCATGATCACATTGAATGGCGGAGCAGGCTCGAAGGGCCGAGTGGCCTACTCCTGCTCCTATCTTCCATGTAAATAAGTTTAGCTAGTCTGTAATGTTCTGGATATTATGAGGGTCCGGAAAACTCCCTCAGAATTCTGCAACTCCTCACCAAACAGTGTACAGAGATTGAGTTTGCGAGTTTGATACAGAAGTCTTATGTGAGACAATTCTAAAAATATATAGATTTATTAAAGAACCGATAAATAATTTACAGTTGGTGAGTCAATCACAACATTAACAGTTCCAAAAAGAGAATGCTTACAATTCTATTATCAGAGAACCTTACTCTCAAATCTTAACTTCGCTACAGTTTTACAGTTCTTAGTTTTCTACAGGATATCCACCAAAATCAAATACCTTTGATCCCCGAGGTACAAAGAGTTGGAGACTTACAGAGCCGCCTCTGAAGCTGAGAATCGCTTTGCCCCTTTAAAGTGAGTCTACTATCCCATTTGAGAGTTCAATTTTTATTCCCTTTTCCAGTGGTATTTCCTTTAAGGTTTTCTGCTGATGTAAGCTAATTATCTCTAGTCATTTTTCTGCTGACCCCTGCAATTCTTACAGTCACCTCAGCTGGTAGCATTACAGAATTATGTCTCTTCTCTAGGTGTTCTAAGTTTACCGTAAAAAAACGGTATAACGGCAGGCGTGTTTTACTTGATGTCATTTTTACGAAGGCAAATGTTTCTTACTTTTATGTGCTTCTTTATGAAGTGTAAATTAGAATACCTTATCCAGGGTGAACCATTGTTTGATTCCGAAAGGTTCAGACTATCGGAGCCTTTAACTTTCTGTTTCAGTAAGGTTATTGATTCAGTATCAACAACTATCTTATCTCTATAGCCAGAATGCTTTCACAGCTTTTTCATAGTTAGGTTTCTAGATTTCCAGACCCAGTTTGTCATATTTTAATAAGACCAGAATTCTTTCATGGAAAGGTATATTTTTTTGAATAGGTTATATGGCTTATTCCTTCATAAATCAACAGCCCATTTTACCCGGTTTTCATTTCCATTGATTTTTCACAATTTTTAAAGGAGTATCACTCATGGAAGGGCTCACTGATATAACATTTTTGTACTATAAACAAATATTGAGATTACACTTGTCCCAGAGCACTCAGTTGATCCATGGGTCTTCTTAGGAATGAGAATTGGTGCTGATGCAATTCTGGAGAGCAATACATTTCTCCCCCATCTTATTGTATGGAATAGGGAAGGAAAAGAGAGGTAAAGAAGCCTTTTTATTGCCCTGGCTGTATTTTCCCAACCATCCTTCACATAGCAGGCTGCGATTTATTCCTTTTCAGGAATCTTGATACAATGCCTCTTATCTTAGTTTATATGCATTTTTGATATTACTGTTGATTGGCTTATTGTTGCCTCAAGTTTTTGACTGCAATAAACCTGAGTTGTTTTATTATACCATTATTGATATTCTGTTCTTATTAATGGTGATTCTAACTTCTCACTTTCTATTGTATCATATATTTCTTAGTTGTATATTTGCTTGTATTTTTTGGCAGTTATTGTTGTGTAACTAAAAAATACAAAATTAAAAAGCTTTAAAAATCAAATATTGAAACATGTAAAGCACACAAGGGAAAGGGCCTTCATCATTCCATGGTTCACCATGGGTATTCCCATCAGGTGCTATCAAAAATAATAAGAATGATACATTGGCAACCCTCCTGCTTTCTGGCACAACTTGCATTTATAAGGAGAATTGGAAAACTATAGTCAGACCCTCTACTAGGAACATAGGAACAGGAGTAGGTAATTCAGCCCCTCGAGCCTGTTCTGCCATTCAATGAGATCATGGCTGATCCATATCTGAACTCCATGCACCTGCCTTGGCTCCATATCCTTATATACCCTTGGCTAGCAAAAATCTATCAATGCCAGATGTAAAATTATTAATTGAGCTATCATCTACTGTTTTTTCTGGGAGAGAGTTGCACACTACTACCACCCTTTGCATGAGAAAATGTTTCCTAACTTCTCTCCTGCAAGGCCTGGCTCTAAATTTAAGGTTATTTCCCCCACCAGCAAAATTTTTTCTCTCTATCTACCCTATCAATTCCTTTCAAAATCCTAAAAACCTCAATCAAATCACCCGTTGAACTTCTATTATCCAAGGAATATAAGCCTAGTTTATGTAATCTCTTCTCATAATTAAACCCTTGGAGCCTTGATAACATTCTGGTGAATCTAGGCTGTACTCTTTCTAAGACCAATACATCCTGTCTAAGGTGTGGTGTCCAGGACCGTACACAGTACTCTAGATGTGGTCTAACCAGGGTTTTGTATAGCTGTAGCAGAACTTCCTCCCCTTAATAGTGTAGCCCTCTAGTTATAAAGGCTAACATTCCATTAGCCTTTTTGATTTTTTTTCCCTGTCTCCTATCTGACTTCCTTCACCAGCCTAGGCTGAATGCCACCGGGGGTAATGATTTACTTACTTCTGAGTTCTGCTAATGTTTTCAGAACCAATTCCTTTCCTACTGTTATCTTGAATAATTGTTTCCCATTCGTTTCTATTACACATAAATTCTCACCTCCGCCAGCATTTTTGAAATATCTGATGCAAAATATTTATTTAGTATATCTCTGCCATACCTTCATCCTCCACAATTAGATTCCCCCCACCCCTGACCAGCCTTACACTCTTTAGTTTTTCTTTTACATATAAAAGCCTGCACTATTTCCTTACTAGAGACTCCAAAAAAAGTTTTAGCCCAATCTCTGAAGATGGAAAATACTTCTTTGCCAAAACCCTCTGCAGCCGCGCAGAATACAGCTCCAACAGAAATTCAGTAATTCACTATTCAATGTTGCACCCATCATTTCCATTGCTGCTACCCATCCCGAATCTCTAGCAGAAATATTGTCCTTTTACTAGATTTCAAAACCCTAAAAAACATATACTGTATGCTGTTTGGAATCATGTCACCAGGCATCGTGATGATAATCTGAATGTATTCTGCTCCTACTTCAACAGAACACCTCATAGAGGCATGGGAAAGGTAAATTAGCAATAAGTTCATTCGATTGGTCCCTGGAGAAACATTAACTTGGAACACCAGCTGAGAGTGAGGAAGATGACATCACTGAGGCCTCTTTGAAGTGATCTGTTGATGACGTTCCAGAAAATGTTCTTTATGAATCTAAATCTCAATCACCTTAGTGTAAATCTGACATGAAGTACACCACCAAGAGACACCAGAAACACCACTGAGTCTGGCAGATGTGCCTTTGTGGATAGACAGAAAGGTCATATGGGAACAAACATTGATTAGCTTAATGGCACTAGTATCACAGCTGTTATAATAAACAAGGATATGAATGGTAAAAGTATTGAATGAATATGCTCTGAACAGTATAAGACTGAATGATAAGAGCACAGGCCAGTGTGCTAATACTAACAATAGTGCAGTCATTGGAAAATTAAAGGCAGAAGGCAAGTATATAGAAATGCCTATGTTGTGAAAAGCAATGTGCAATTTATTTATCTGAATATTATAACAGGTACGGTAGCATAGTGGTTATGTTACTGGACTAATAATCTGCGAGGCCTGAATCTGGAGTTCTGAATCCCACTATAAGAACATAACATAAGAACATAAGAAATAGGAGCAGGAGTAGGCCAATCGGCCCCTCGAGCCTACTCCGCCATTCAATTTTTGGACATAAAATGGCGGCGCGCATGGACGCAGCGGCTTTGTCTCTCCCGAGACTGAGCGTTTTCACCCTCTTCCTGAGTCTCTTCTGGACTCTGCTGATTCGGGAGTTAAAGACTGACCTACCGTACAGCCGGCAGACGCTCCTAGATATCGGGGCCGACTGCGTGCGGCTTACACTCGGCGACATCGATCGGCATCCCGACATCGCCCGACCCCCGGGACCAGCGTGGCGTCCTTCCCCAGCTGGAAGTCAGCGCAGACCGCGCAGAGAACGCAAGCAGAAGCGGGGTAAGAGGGCAGGCATCCAAAACAGGCAGAAGAGGGCCCCACACAAACACTCCCTCCCAAGTATTTTCCTGGCCAACGTCAGGTCACTGGAGAACAAAATGGATGAGATCAAACTGGATCTCTCCTCACAGAAAAGGACAAAGGAATGCTGCGCCATGATCTTCACAGAGACCTGGCTGAACAACGGCATCCCTGACACCACCATCCAACTAGAAGGACGCACGGTCTTCCGTGCCGACAGAACTGCAGACTCCGGTAAGAGCAAGGGAGGCGGTTTGTGCATTGACACTAACAATGCCTAGTGCACTAACACTGATATAATTGATAGATCCTGCTCGGCTGATTTGGAATTCCTCATGGTAAGGTGCAGACCCTTCTACCTGCCTCGGGAATTCACGGCTGTTATCATCACTGCGGTCCACATCCCACCACACGCTAATGCCAAACTAGCACTGAAGGACCTCTACAGGGCCATCAGCGAACAACAAACTGCGCACCCAGACGGAGCTTTTATCGTCGCGGGGGACTTCAACCACATAAACCTAAAAACTGTCCTACCGAAATTCCACCAGAATGTCTCCTGCCCCACAAGAGGGGAGAACACACTGGATCAAGTCTACACGAGCATTGTAGGTGCTTATAAGGACATTCCCTGCCCCCACCTTGGGAAGTCTGACCACCTCTCCCTGTTTCTAGCCCCGGCATACAAACCACTCATCAAAGGAGGGAGAACATCAGTGAGAGCAGTGAAAGTATGGCCCGAGGGGGCAGTATCGGAGCTTCAGGACTGCTTCGAACGCACTGATTGGGGCATGTTTGCCCATAATGACATCGAGGAATACGCATCCACAGTGCTATTCTACATCAACAGCTGCGTCGAGGTCGTCACGGCCCATAAAACTATCAGGACATACCCCAACCAGAAACCCTGGATGAACGGAGAGGTCCGCTCACTGTTGAAAGCACGCGACGCAGCATTTAAATCTGGCGACGCGGCGGCTTACAGTGCAGCTAGGACCAACCTAAAAAAGGGTATCAGGGCTGCCAAAAGGAAACAGACACTGCGGATAGAGGATCACTTCCGCAACAACTCGGACCCCCGGCGCATGTGGCAAGGCATCCAGTCCATCACTGACTACAAGGGCAAAAACACCAGTCCCCCGGTTAGCGATGCCTCCCTTCCGGAGGAGCTTAACAACTTCTACGCTCGCTTCGACAGGGACAACAGGGAGCCGGCTACCAAAGCCTTGCCACCCCCGGAAGACCAGGTGCTCACTCTGTCGACCTCCGATGTAAGAGGTGTTCTACGCGGAGTGAACACACGAAAGGCTGCTGGACCGGATAGCATCCCTGGACGGGTACTCAAGGAATGTGCTGATCAGCTGGCTGATGTCTTCACCGCCATCTTCAATCTGTCATTGGCCTAGGCAGTAGTCCCTACATGCTTCAAGACCGCTACCATTATTCCTGTGCCAAAACAAACGGCTGTGACGTGCCTGAACGACTATCGACCTGTCGCACTCACACCCATCATAATGAAGTGTTTCGAGAGACTGGTCTTAGCCCACATCAAAGCCAGTGTTCCTGCCTCCCTTGTCCAACACCAGTTTGCCTACCGTGCAAACAGATCAACGGAGGATGCAATCACAACTGCTCTACACTCGGCACTGAATCACCTAGATGGTAAGGAGACCTACATCAGAATGCTGTTCATAGACTACAGCTCAGCATTCAACACTATCGTCCCCAACAAGCTGGCCACCATACTCCAAACTCTTGGCCTGAACACTTCCCTCTGCAACTGGACCCTGGACTTCCTAACAAACAGACCCCAGTCTGTCAAATTAGGTAACCACATCTCCCCCCCCCCTGACCCTGAACACGGGGGCCCCACAAGGATGTGTGCTGAGCCCCCTCCTCTACTCCCTCTTCACCCATGACTGTGTGGCTGTTAAGGGTTCCAACACCATCATCAGGTTTGCGGATGACACCACGGTAGTAGGCCAGATCACCAACAACGATGAGTCAGCCTACAGGGAGGAGGTCCAGCATCTCGTGAAGTGGTGCGCCGATAACAACCTGGCCCTTAACACCAAGAAAACAAAAGAAATCATTGTGGACTTCAGGAAGTCCAAAGGCGGAAGTCACACCCCCATCCACATCAATGGGGCTGTGGTGGA